>NW_028253331.1:0-98604 GCF_964263255.1 Lissotriton vulgaris
TCGCATGCGTACTAACGCATATGTAGTAATGGTACATGAAGGAATTTCTGCGTATTAATGGTTGTTTCCCACTGTTGCATCAGATCCTGGAGCGGATGTGTTCACTTGACTTTGCTCAGGGGCCTCGGTGCCTGTCTCCACCGCCTTTTGCTGCTGTTGCACACGAGTTATAGGTATCTCAGCAAGTTATTTATTTTATACCAATAAATGCTCTGCAGGTGCTAGTCCCATGAGATCGTAGTTGGTTACTTGCTAAGGATTCAGTTATACGAGTCAGGAGCTTTCACAGAGCAAACCAGTGTACAGTGCGCGGTTGTGGCTGCCCTACTAGTGCTCCAATGGGGGCTTAGGTGTGAAGCGCGTTCCTTGAGGTGCAGGTTTGCCTATACAGATGGAACTATGCGCTCCCAGACACCACACTGAGGGCCCGATGTAGGTGCCCTAATACCGGTCGGAAACGGCCAAATTCGGCCGTTTCCGACTGGTATTACGGTTTTCAGATGTAGGGCATGCATTTACAGAATCGATATTTTACCGAGTCTGTATTTACCGATTCGGTAAAATTACCGAATCAGTAAATACAGACTCGGTAAAATACCGATTCTGTAAATGCAGATGTAGCTGGCACAAGTCAGAGTGCCACAGGGCTTTAAGAATCGGTATTTTACCACCCAATCCTATTGGGTGGTAAAATACCGAATACAGGTGTGCATGCACATGTGTTCATGCACACCAGTGCCATGTGACACACAGACATGCGCATGTCTGTGTGCCACATGGCACTGGTGTGCATGCACACATGTGCATGCACACCTATATTCGGTATTTTACCACCCAATAGGATTGGGTGGTAAAATACCGATTCTTAAAGCCCTGTAGCACTCTGACTTGTGCCAGCTACATCTGCATTTACAGAATCGGTATTTTACCGAGTCTGTATTTACCGATTCGGTAATTTTACCGAATCGGTAAAATGCCCTAAGGGCATGTCTGTGTGTCACATGGCACTGGTGTGCATGCACACATGTGCATGCACACCTGTATTCGGTATTTTACCACCCAATAGGATTGGGTGGTAAAATACCGATTCTTAAAGCCCTGTGGCACTCTGACTTGTGCCAGCTACATCTGCATTTATAGAATCGGTATTTTACCGAGTCTGTATTTACCGATTCGGTAATTTTACCGAATCGATAAATACAGACTCGGTAAAATACCGATTCTGTAAATGCATGCCCTACATCTGAAAACCGTAATACCAGTCGGAAACGGCCGAATTTGGCCGTTTCCGACCAGTATTAGGGCACCTACATCGGGCCCTCAGTGTGGTGTCTGGGAGCGCATAGTCCTAAGGGCATGTCTGTGTGTCACATGGCACACATGCCTGAATTCAAGGTGCTAGAGGGTGTCAAAGTGACACCCTTGCAAAAATCGGTATTTACCGAATTGGTAAATACCGATTCGGTAATGACCATGGATTCCTATGGGCTGCAATGCCCAAAGGAATCAATGGGCTTTACCGATTCGGTATTTACAGAATCGGTAAATACCGAATCTTAACGATTCGGTATTTACCGAATCTGAAATACCTACATTTCCCCCCTTCTAATTTACCACTTCTTAAATACGGAATCGGTATGATTCGGTATTTTAGAAGTGGTAATTTAGAATTACCTACATCGGGCCCTGAGTGAGCTCAAGGCACTACAGACCGCATCCGAGATAGGCTGTTAATCTGGGTAGTATGGTTCAGTAGAGTGTTGAAGCAGTGAAAATCTTGCGATCGGGCCCAAGGGCAATGCAGTTCTGTTATAAGCCTACATACATTAAAGGAGAGTCAGCACCTGGGGCTTGTGACTGCTTATCACGCGAAGGCAGCATTAAAGAATGGATTGCACATGTAGTTGTATGCGGCAGAAGTAGGAAAAAGATTGAGGTTTGCAAATGTCGCAGTTAATTGCTGTCCCCTCTTATCCGGACAGTTGCAGTGTACCTTGCTACGGGCCACAACACATGTATGGCGCGCTTTATGGGTGTTGTAGAGGCGCTGAGTTGCAGGGTTACTAATGAGTATTCTGTGCCTGCAATTTCATGCAACTATGGCTGGTTCGCACCACTTGCCACCGTCCTGCACCCCTGGTCTATGCCTTAGGGAGCTTGAAGTGGCACTCCGGTATCCAATACAGTCGGCAATCTTGCAGGCGACTCCACTGTCTCAATGCGGTGCTACCACAGTGTCGGCAGAGGTCAGTGCTCCAAGCACGGCTCGATGTCACCCGCCATGTCTTGCGATTATCCCTGCCGTCTCGAAGGTTTCTGGATTCTTTGCCTGCAGCTGAACAGTAGATGGGCCGCAGTACATGCCACTAGCTGGATAATGTGGCGCCACTCCATCTTACAGCCCTACATCACATAGGTTGCTCCCGGGACATGCGTATGGGTTATGCCGAAGCGTGGCATCCATGTAAATGTAAATGTAAATTGATACTTGTATAGTGCACTACTCACCCGCAAGGGTCTCAAGGCGCTTGTACGAATACCGCTGTGGAACCCGTCCTGGCTTTCCCTGTGAGGCGTCCACTCCTGGGCATCCCCAGGGTGAAGGTCAGGCATCCTTAGCGTTGTGGGGGCTGTTGTGGAGATTAAGCAAGCTATTGCCCAGAGTTGCAGAGTGGGACTCTATGATTAGAATAGGCACCAAGGTGAGAATTATCAGGTCCGTGGAATTTTGAGCCCAAGACCCGCCGAGGCGGGGAATTAAACCCTGGTCCCGGGCTAGACCTCTGCATCAGGGTCTGCCGCTCTAACCATTGAGCCATTGAGGCCAGAGGCCATGAGCCTCTGGCCGTGTACCAGTGACTCCGACCCTGTGGTTTAGCTGTATGCCGGACAGTCTTACACTGCAAATAAACACCTGATCCTGTAGCTGGAGTCCAACGCTGCACAGCCGCTTAGTTTTTATATATAATATGTAGGTTAAACACCCAGGATACATGAAGGATCGAGTCTTGATCGGGAGAGCTCGCCTACGGCGTGGCCATTTCCTAGCGTGGCTAGCTCCGCCCCCCACATTGATTTTTTTTTAAGTTTGAGTTTATTGAAATATAAAGAAGCAAAGACAGAAAATGAAGAAACAGTCAAAAGTTAAAAACAGGATAGTATCTCTTACATAAAATATACATGGTTGATAAAGAAAAATGCAAAACATATTAAGCAATAATGTTACAGATAAGGAAGTAAATGAAGTCATGACCTGTAAAATAAAACATGTAAATGATATGAAAAACACTAAGTGCATTTAAGAGAAAAATCACGGTGGCTTTTGAACTTCATCAGTGCGAACTTGGGAAACAGGTGGGAGAGAAGCAACCTTAGATAAATAATTAGTAAGGGGCAGCCATAAAAGATCACGTTTGATTGCAAGGGAAATGGGGGAGACAAAATTAGTATCTAGACGGTGGTTAAAACATACTGCATTCCACCAAGCACAGAACGCAACATCATTGGCTTGTTTCCAACGAGAGGTAATATGGTCTAAATCAATAGCTATTAAAAGGTCAATTAATTTATAGCGGTGTGGGGAATTGGCAAAAATGGGGCAGAGAGAACCAAGAAAAATGTTGACAATGGAAAAAGGAAACTGAAAATTGAAAATCTTCTTAAACTGGGACCAGACCAAGTGCCAGAAATGTCAAATGGTTGGGCAATCAAACAGCATGTGCTTCAAATCAGCTGAAGGGCAGGGACAGGACCAACAAATAGAAGGAGTGTCTGGGGAAAAGGATGACAAAAGTGATGGAGTAAATAAAGTACAGTTATAAATAAAAAATAGGGTTTGAGTAGTGTTAGCAGCTCTAGAGGTGCTATGAATTTTTGACCAAATGTTATCCCATAAAGGGAGAGACCAAGTCTGGGAAAAATCTTTTTCCCAAACCAACTCAACCTTGGATTTGAATCTATCAGCGGAGAATTGAATTGATTTATAGAGAAAAGAAGCAGAGGGTGAGTGATCGAGCGAATTAGAAATGGGAAGATACACAGTAGGGATAGAATTTGCAGTAGGGAGTGAATGTAAGTATTGGGTAACACTAGGAAGAAGTGAGATATATTGTGTACGAGAAGAGGAGGGTAAGGAGAATTGCTTCTGGAGATCCTGAAAGGGGAGTGGTTGATTACCCAAAAGAAGTTGAGAGATCCATTTTAGGCCATGAGATTTGAAGTAATAGCCAGGAATATGAATGGGGATCATGGAATAGAGCACAAGGGGAGCTAACATCATTTTGAGGGAGTCGAGATGCCCCCACCAAGAAAGGTAGAGACGGTTCTAGCGGGCGATTGCCTTATTTAATTTTGTAGAAAGAGAATCGAAATTAAACTTAAGAGTATCTGAGAGACGTGGAGCAAAGCAAACACCTAGGTATTTAATCTTAGATGGTTGCCAGGAGAATCCAGAAGCGTCAAAGAGGTGCTTTTGACAAAGAGGATTCAAGGGTAACATTTCACATTTGTCAATGTTAAGACGATAACCGGAGACACTAGAAAAGGAGGAAACTTGATTCAAAAAGAAAGGAAGGGTGGATTGTGGGTCAGAACAATATAACAAAATGTCGTCGGCATAAACTGACAATTTAACTTGTTGTTGGGAACCAAAATGGAAACCAGAAATGTTGTCATCAAGTCTGATTTTCATCAAAAAGGGTTCTAGAGCTTAATCAAATAATAGAGGGGATAAGGGGTAACCCTGTTGTACGCCCCTTTGAAGGGGAAAATAGTCCGACACCATACCGTTAGCGAAACTTGATGCGTGAGGGCTGGAGTAGAGTAAAGAAATAAGAGAAATAAATTTTGGAGAAAAACCCATCCAACGAAGAGCTTGAAACAGGAAATCCCATCCTATCCTATCGAACGCCTTCTCGGCGTCAAGGGAAATAGCGGCCAAAGGATAGGAGAGTGAAGGAGCCTTACTTAAAATATCAAAGAAAACACGAGAATTGTCGGACGAAAGACGACCTTTAATGAAACCCGATTGTTCTGGGCCAATTAATTCAGGTAAAAGGGGGTCTAATCGAAGAGCTACAATGTTGGCGAAAATCTTATAATCTGTATTTACAAGGGAAATGGGCCGATAATTTTTACACAAGGTATGATCTTTGTCTGCTTTGGGAATTAAACAAATTAACGCTTCCTGGAAGGTCCCCCGGGAAGAACCAGAATCAACAAAAGATTGAAATAACAGGAGTAGTTTAGGAAGGAGAAGAGAGGAAAAGTGATTGTAAAATTCAATAGTGAAACCGTCAGGTCCAGGCGCCTTACCATGGCGGAGCACAGAGACGGCATGCAAAATTTCAGTAATTGCGATATCCGAATCAAGCGTGTGAAAATCAACATGAGAAGAAAGGGGGGGAGGAATGCTTTGAAAATAAGCGAGAAGATCAGTGGAGTCAGGACAGGATTCAAGAGTATATAAATTTTGATAGAAAGAAACAAATTCATGTAGTATATCTTTATCTTTAAACAAAGATACTCCAGCAGGGCCTTGGACAGATTCAATCTTTGTCCTTTCTTTCCGTATCTTAAGGTAATTGGCTAGCAACTTCCCCATTTTATTCTGGCCACCATAGTAGCGGGAATTGCATTTTAGTAAAGAATTGGAAGCAGCGTTTGTGGTGAATTTATTAAAAGCGAATTTAGCTTCGATGAGTTCATGGAGGGAATTTTCAGAGCCAGAATTATAATAAGTGTATTCCAATTGTTTAATTTTATCCAGTAGTTGAGTTGACTTAGATATTGATTTATTTTTCCTTTTGGGAGACATTATTAAGAACAAAGCCTCTGAGTCCCATACCATCTCAAAGGAAGAATCGGGGAGATGGTTAAGTGTAAAAAAATTCAGTGGCAAAAACATTAAACTGGGTACAGAAATCAGAGTCAAGGAGTAAAGAGTTATTACATCTCCAGCACCCATGATGGGGAGAAAAGGGAATGAGGTCAAGATCAACAAAAACGGGAGCATGATCTGAAATTAAAATGGAACCAATGTCTGAGTGAAGGACAAGTTGAGCTAAGGATTTGCTAAGGAAAAGGTAATCAATACGAGATTGGGAGTGATGAGAAGGCGAATAAAAAGTGTATTCTCTAAGGTCGGGGTTGCAAAGTCTCCAAATATCTACTAATGCATTGTTATGAATAGATGCAGTGAATTGGGAGTGCATTTTGGAGGTAACAAATTTGACTTTGGAGTTCCTGTCTAAAATAGGATCGAGCACTTGGTTGCAGTCACCACCGAAAATCACATATTTCTCATCAAGTGTAACTAATTTATCAGAAATAGCAGGCCAAAACAATTTATCAACACCAGTAGGAGCATAAACGTTAAAAATACCTATAGGTATCTTATCTATATTTAGGTTAGCCCAGCGACCATTAACGTCACATTCTTGAGATATACCAGGAACACTTAACTTTTTATGACACAGTATCTCAGTTCCATTTTTTTTACCCATAGCTGGAGAATGAAAAACATGACCCACCCAGCATCGTTTTAGCTTCAAAGCCTCCGCTTCCGAAAGGTGGGATTCTTGAAGGAGAGCTACATCAGCTTTAAGTCTAGTAAGGTGTGTTAAAACCTGTTGACGTTTAATGGGGTTATTTAAACCCTTAACATTCCAAGTAACTACTTGGAATGTAAATCAAAAATGAAATGATATAGGAAATCAGATAAAATAGAGAAAGGAGATGATGAAAAGAGATGAGAGTATAAGAAGCGGAGGTAAAAAGGCAGGTAAGAGAAGCAAATGAAGAGAAAAAGGAGAGAATCAAAGAAGAAGAAGAAAGAAGGAGAGAAAAAGATGGAGAAGAGAGATAGAAGAGTAAGAGCTAATAGAAAGAACAGAGCAAAAGAAGAATAGCTAAGAAACATACCAACAGATACAGAACGAAGAACGAGGGTGACGACGCCAGAAGATGACGACATCAACAACAGAACAGACACCATCGAACACCTGAAAAACCAGCATAGAACTAAATGAATGGATAACACCGGGGTGAAGAGAGGGGGAGCATATCTGTAAAGAAAATGAAAAGACAGAAGAATATTAGAGAAAACATGGCATACTAGTGCGGAACAAAATCAGCAAAGAAGAAAGAACAATAAAATGACACAATAGTATGACGAAAAACAAATAATTCAATCGTACATAATCAAACAGCTCTTGCAGTGTCCATGACGTCAGCTCCCTGTTGACGAAGAAACTCTTGAAGGACAAGTGGATCCTCAAACGTCGTAGTCTTGTCCTTGTAAGTCACCTTGAAGAGACATGGGTGGAGTAAACTGAACCTGGGATTCAGAGCTGTGGTTTCAAATCTAAAAATTGCTTCCGATGATCCGCTGTCACCTTGGCCACCTTGGCCACATCCTGGGAAAGATACAACCGATGGCCTTCCCACATAATTTGCTTTTTAGCCTTGGCAGCTGAAAGTACTTGAAGGAGATCGGTGTATTGCAGGAACATCATGATAACGCCGCGAGGCTTAGCAGAAATTTTAGGACCCAGTCTATGCGCGCGTTGTATGTTGAGTGAAGAGGAGGGAGGAAGATCCAAAATTTTGGGCAGAAAAGATTGAAAAAATGCAGTAGGGTTGGACCCTTCTGTATGTTCAGGAAGCATAAATTCGTAGGTTATTTCTGGGATTTCGGTTTCCCACCTCCTCCATCTGCCTCCTCAGAAGTGAAACATCTTTTTCCAGAAGTGAAATCCTAGAACATGAGGCCTGAAGGGACTCCGTGGATTGTTCCACTAAGAGAACACGTGATTCAAGAGAGGACCATTTATCATGAAGAAATTGCAGTGTCTTAGTGGTTTCAGCCATGAAGGGTTTTAGCGCACGAATCTCCTCAAGAATGAGATCCATAGAGGCAGAATGTGATGAGGAACCTGGGGAGGGGGATCTTTCTTCAGGCGTTTTGTCGAAGCAGATTGTGGAAGTTTACTCGAAAAAATCGTTTTTGGAAGTGCCCCAGGAGCTAAGTCAGGTTTGTGAGGAGCAGGATCCTCCATAGTTGGGGGTGCTGAGTCAGAATCCGAGGAATTGCGTGGTTTAACCGAAGATGTAAGCTTGAGGTTACGCAATTTCCCCATGTAAGAAGTGGATATGCAATGACATAGCCACAGTTCTCATAAAATACCTCAGTGAGATTAGTGCTCAAAGAAAACACTGAGGCACACAAAGAGTCAATGTTCACATTGAAATGTGGTCAAAAAGGCACGAAACAGACACAGCGATGCTGAGGAAGTGCAGTTCCATTCAAAATGGTGGCTGTAATAAAGCAAGAGAAAAGGAAAAAGTATGACTCTGACTGGAAAAGCATCATATATAATCCTGGAAATTGTAGAAAAAGGAGGCAGACAGCACGAGGGACCGCAAACAGCAAAAAGGAAACATTTCGTTGGAAAAATCGGCACTTGCAGAAATTCAGGAAGAAGAGAAAATGGCGGCCGCAGTAAAAGCGTTCTGCGTCGCGGCGAAATTTACCGCATGGCTGCGAGTTGAAAAGGAAAGTAGCAGAGCTACTGGCTCACCTCATGCTCCTCCGAGTGGTACAGGGCTTTGTTATCGAAGTACTCCAGTGAAAACGAGAGAAATTCACCGGAATCGGCGCTCGAGAAGCGGAGCTCCGCCGCTAAGCCGCCATCTTGTGCGGCGCTCAAGCCACGCCCCCACCCCCCACATTGATAACACTTGAAGTGGGCAGGAATATCCTTCTGCAGAACCGCTGCAACATTAGTTCTTCTAGTTTCCATTTTAACATACTTCATCCTCAATCACATAGAGTAAAAAAAGGGGAGAAGTTGCCTGTAAACTAAAATGTTTATATCCTAGAAGGGAGGACAGAAAGTACTCAATCACACCTGCCAAATTACTATGTTTAACTGACCTTGCATTTTTGAAATCTCTAGCCATGCACAGGTGAGGTTAGCTGAGCTCTTGGGTGGCTTAACCAGAGTACCATGTTTAACAGCATTCATGCAATAAGGTCTATACTGACTGAGACATTTTCCAACATCCCACATGTGCTGGCTGATCTTTCATCATAACTCACTCACATAGTGCCTTTGTTACCCATTCGTTATACTGTTTTTCCAATTGCCATTTATACTCAGGCCTTCCAGAGAAACAAACATATTTATTTCATACCAATAAATGCAAATAATGATTATCATTTAAAAGTTGTAATCATGACAACCTTTAAACCCTGAGTGCTGAGCTATCTTCCACCTATGTACCCCAGCGGAGAAAACTTCATCTTTTCTTTGTGTACATTGTCAATCAAAGTGTGGAGGTCCAGTTGAACCCCTGCTCTCAATCATAATCAAGTTGCTGCAAATCTAAATGAACAGAACCAACATTCTAGAAAAATAATATCAGTACGCTGCATTTGGGTTGAGCCCACAAAATCTATTTATTAAACATTTATGATAACAAAACAAGCAGCAGTTCCCCTCTCCCCCACAGCTACATTGTTAGACCTGACAGCCTTAGGTTGCTCTTCCATAACAGGTTTACCTGGCTCCCTTTATTTTGTTGACCTTGTTTTTGCTGGCTTTAGGACCCTGCACCCTTTACTACCGCTAATTAGTGCTAAAGTGCATGTGCTCCCTACCCTAAACATGGTAAAACTGTTTCATCCCCAATTGGCATATTTAATGTACTTATACGTCCTTAGTAAAGTGCAGTACATGTGCCCAGGGACTGTAAATTAAATGATACCAGTGGACCTTCACCACCCCCTTTCGTACGGCTTTGTTCGCCATAAGTTGGCAGGGTATGCTCAGACTAGAGTCCCTTGCTCACTTTGCCACTGGATTCGAGCAAGGCTGGCTGAAGACGGCTGTAATGCCAGAAACCGGACCTGGGATGCTTGTTTCCGGTCCAGGGAAGGCATGGCTTGGCAGTTCGGGCTGGACTGTTCCCATGAGGCACAGGGTCAGACTGATTTGCATATGGCCATGTCTGAACTGGGGTGGCAGAGAGGGCTAAAGAACAGTGATGGATTAAACCGAGATCTGTTGACTGGGTGTGACTGTTTGATTGGTTCAGATGCTCCGTCCATCACCATCCCCTTTTGTACTGCTTTGTTCGCCATAAGTTGGCAGGGTATGCTCTGACTTGAGTTCCTTGCTCACTTTGCCACTATATTCAAGCAAGCCTGGCTGAAGACAGCTGTAATGCCAGAAACCGGTCCTAGGAAGCTTGTTTCCGGTCAAGAGAAGGCATGGCTTGGCAGTTCGGTCTGGACTGTTCCCATGAGGCACAGGGTCAGACTGATTTGCATATGGCCATGTCTGAACTGGGGTGGCAGAGTGGGCTAAAGAACGGTGATGGATTAAACCCAGATCTGTTGACTGGGTGTGAGTGTTTGATTGGTTCAGATGCTCCGTCCATCACCACCCCCTTTTGTACCAGGTGAAGAGGTGTGGCGCCACGGCCAGGGCGGCTGACTCCGGAATCTGGGGATCACGGTTCGAATCTTCACGAAATTCTCCAAGAAGATGGCCTACTCTACTCCGGTCCTACCCTGAAAGTTTGGGGGTGATTGGTGACGCGGGGGCTGAGAAAAAAGAGGGGTCCCAAAACGTGTTTTCCCCATGCAATTTTCCATAGGGACTTTTAAGACGGGCTATAGCCCGAACTGCTGAACGGAATTACACCAAATTTGGCAAAGTGGTAGAGTTTGGTTCGCAGATGACGTTTTTTGTTAAATGGTGTAAATCCGTACAGTAGTTCCTGAGAAAATCAAAAGTAAAATCATAGATATCTGTGGACAAAGTACTTTCCGAGGATTATATGTGTACCCTTACGAGCACGAGCTGCATGCTAATTGGCTGTCAACTGTTGTCAACACACCAAACCAGGAAGTGTTGGCAGCCATCTTGTGTCTCTGTAGAACTGAGGCAGAAGAAAACTGAAAAACAAGTGCACAAAATACGCACAGGGGGCAGGGTAGAAACACCTTAACCCCCTAGGCCTGCTCCGGGGGTCCCACAAGGACCCCAAGGCCTAAAAAAATATATATTTTTTTTTAAATTGCGGGATGCGCATAGGATACGCTTATGGTGTGGAAAAAAAAAGAAAACCTGAAGCCCGCTTTAGTGCTAATTAGCCCCTGGGGGCCAGGTCCCAGGGTCAATATAGTTTGTTATAATGGGGGGCCCAGAGGGGCCCCCAGCCTCGGGGACTGCTATCCCCGGGGCTTTTTTAAAAACATATGTGCGGCGGGGGCTCATGGCCCTCCCGCAGTAAATGTAAATGTATATGTGTGGGGGGGCTCCCAGGTCCCCCCAGCCCCAGGGACCGCCACTCCCCGGGGCTTTAAAACTGTAATTGAGGGGGGCTCTGAGCCCCCTTCAGCCCCTGGGACCGCCACCCTCTGGGGCTTTAAGATATTAATCAAGGGGGGGGCTCTGAGGCCCCCCCAGCCCCGGGAACTGCCACCCCCGGGGCTTTAAAACATTAATTGAGGGGGCTCTGAGGCCCCCCAGTTCCGGGGACTGCCAACATGGGCTTCTTGAAAGTGTTAGAGGGAGGCCGCATGGCCCCTCTTGGAGCCCAAGATGGACATGGGTACCACCATCCCCAGGGCCGGCTCCTGCAGTGTCCCGGGGTGCACAGCCCCGGGTCACACCATTTGCAATGACAGGGCAGGAGCGTTGCGGCACCCACCCTGTCATTGGAAACTGCTTTCCTATTGGGAAGAGAGATCAGGTTAAACTGCTCTCTCTTCCAAATAGGAAAGCAGCTTGTTTTTTTTTCTCAGGGGGAGCAGCATATCAGTTTTTCTCCCTGAGGAAAAGCAATGCCAGCTCCCGAAGGACGAGGGGAGCCGGCTGGGACCGTGGGGGCATTGGGGCTCCCTCTACGGTCCCTAACGTTTCATGTAAGCCCCGGGGGATGGGGTCCCCGGTGATAATAAAAATTAGTGATAGGGGCTATTTTTTTTCGGTAAAATGGTACGCTCTTCAAAGTACCGGGGGCCACCACTGCCCGGGGCTTTATGTATTGTTGGAGGGCCAGACTTTGCAGTGTCCTGGTGGGCCCATCTCACCCTCCCACAGCAAGGAAATATGTTTTCTCTTTTAAAATCTAAATCAGATTGCTTTTCTACATGGGGAGCTGCATGTTAGTAGTGCCTGCTGTAGAAAAGTAGTGCCGGCTCCCAAATGCGTAGAAGTTGTGCACCAAAGGTGCTGGAGTTGCGCACTCTACAGATTATGAGCCTTGGACGCGAAAGTGGAGCAAGGGGGTTGTAAATCTGGTACAGTGTTTTGTTTTACTTTGCTTTCCTTTCTGTCTTGTAGAGGATCCAGGGTAAATATAACGGTTTTTGTACAGCTAGTACCTTTCAACTCTACTCCCAAATGGCTTTCTGCCTGTTACCATAGTCAAAGTTCATGCAACACTTATGTGAGCACAGAGGTTAGAAGTTCACCACACTATGTTGCTAATGGCGTTGTACTTTTAAAACTTTTGAATTGGAACCGTTAGTTGTAGGTATAGATCTGGTACAGATCTGGTAAAGAGCTAGTCTCAGAATTATACTTCAAATTATAAATTTCATTTCTATTGGGGACCGCTACCCTCCCCCCTAAAAAAGATGTATATATATTTTTTTATTAACTGTTATTAAAACAATCATAAATAACTGGAAACGTAAGTTAAAGATAACAATACAATAAAGAACGAGAAACATAACTTTAATAAAACAATATAATAAACAAAATGTGATGTGGAGTCCAATAGTCGTATGGTAGGTAATCTGCAAAACAAAAAAGAAAATTATTGTTTGAAATTATATTGATGTGACTAAACGGGGTCAAACATTAGAAGTCAAGGTAACACTTGACGATATTTTTTACGTGTGCAGTGTGCCGGGTACATTTCACTTGTGTTATAGGCCCGCATTCAAGTGGTGTCTGTATGGAAGTGCCTACTGCGTCAGGTTTACATTACAGATCAATAGGTCTTTAAAATGATTCAGAGATAATACAGAATTAGGTGAGAGATTACGTCCTAATGCAGGACAATATTCTTTAGGGCTTATCTACAAGACTCTTGCAACAGTTTTGTGTTACTTTTCTCATGCTGAAAGTGACGCAAAAGTGGCACAAGGGGCTTGCAAATAAGCTCTTTTATTTCTAATACATTTAACCCCTTCCATGCTCATGACGAGCTCAGCTCGTCATGCAGTACAGTGCTCCTGTGCTCATGACGAGCTCAGCTCGTCATGACCACACCCAATTTTATTGCTGTCTAGAACAGCAGAGGAATCTCTCAAGCAGCGATGTGGTTAATGGGAGGCATTGTATATCTAGGCCGCTCTGCTTACCTTGTGTAAACACTGTGACCATCAGAATTCACATATTCAACTTAGCTTTGGTTCTACACGTCAGAGTAGACAGCAGCGTCCATAACTTTAAGAGAAACGATGTGAGAGAGAGTGAGAGAGAGAAAGAAAGAGAAAACAACATTAAAATGTGGGAGAGAGAAAGTTATAGATGGAGCCGTTAATAGTGGAGAAAATACTCGTAGCTCACCTTTTGCCTCTGTTGTGTGTCCACTGATGTGCTTTTCCATAGTGCACCCTCCAGTTTAGTAATCTGAAAGATAGTATAAAGAGTTAGTAATAGCATAGTCCATACAACTGCACACGTATATTTTTGCTGTATTTTTTTGTACAGTCAGGATACTATATTGTAACAAGATCCACTGTAAGGAGGTGTCTGTGCACTGTTTTTCTTCTTCCAAAGTAGTATTTCCCATGCACTCCCACTGCATTGCAGTGAGTTGTCAATATTGCGTACCTAGACTGTTGCACCCCATTGACTCGCAGAGTCTGGAAGTGAGTGTTTTTCTTGAGAAATCAGAGGCAGATTTATAAGCTCCTTGCACCTCTTTTCCCATGTTAAAAAAGACACAAAAGTGGCGCAAGAAGATTGGAGATCTGTTACTCAGACTGTTGTAACCCATCTATTCTCACTGCTTGGAGGTAATTGTATATTTCTACGCAGTGAAGGTGGTGCACACTATCTACTCTCTCCTTTCACAGATAACTTGTTGTTTTGGAAACAAGCTGGTTTTGTTTCCTCACCTAGTGCCATTGTCTTGATTCAAAGAGGCTTCACCGTGGATACTGTATTATAACAAGATCCACTGTAAGGAGGTGTCTGTACGCTGTTTTTCTTCCAAAGTAGTATAATCCCATGCACTCCTACTGCATTGCAGTGAGTTGTCAATATTGCGTACCTACTCTGTTGCACCCCTTTGACTTGCAGAGCCTGGAGTTGAGAGTTTTTCTTCAGTAGTCAGAGGCAAATTTAAAAGCTCCTTGCGTCACTTTTCTCATGTTAAAAGTGACACAAAAGTGGCGCAAGGAGCTTGTAGATATGTTCCTTAGACTGTAGTAACCTATCTATTCTTACTGCTCAGAGGTAATTGTTTATTTCTACGCAGGGAAGTAGCTGCACACTAGGCTGGCAGCTAGAGCCAAATTTCGGGGGGGCTGAAAATATTTGGGGGGGGGCTAGTTCTTCCAACCATAGACAGAGTGGCTGTAAGAAGGAGCGAACGCACAACAAAAGCCTCATTTAGAAGTAAATATTCTTTTAAAGACATGTTAAGTAGTCAGGTGCGGCTGCAGTTAGATGGTCTCCAGCCCGCGTTGCTGTCCCCGCCCGGGCTGAGACACAGGACGGGGGGCGGAAACCCCGTGAGCCCAATGGGTGTTGCGCGCCTGCTGCACACTACCCACTCTCTCCTTTCATAGATAACTTGTTGTTGTTTTGGAAACAAGCTTCTTTGCTCACCTTGTGCCATTGCCTTGATTCAAAGAGGGTGCACTACGTGTCGGAGCAGGCTTCTCAGTCATTGTTGCAATGGCCACTCATCATCACAGAATGCACAAACGTAGAGCTTTATAGGTTTTATGGGGGGGTAACGCCTTTTTGTGAAACACGATCTGTAAGATAAAAAGGAAGTTAACATTGTGTGTAATTTTTTTATCAAAGGAGAGAGGAAGTGAGAGAGTGCAAAGAATATTCGCAGCTCAACTTTGTCACCAGTGTGTTTTTCACTACGTGCCAAAACATAATGCACCCTGAAGCTCTACATCTAAAAGATAGTAAAAGAAAGATGTTATGATTGGTAATTGTTACTATCTTAATGTGGAGTTGAATAATATTGCCCTTTCGTACACATTTCTTCTCATATTTAAAATAATTATTTGTATAGTTTATATTCCGGACGTTTGAGCGAATATAAAAACGTTCCTGCTATCGGCAAAAAAATATATACATGTAATTTGATACACTATATAGGACTGCGTTCGTCCAAATCGCTGCGTCGCCTTTTTGTATTCAGTCTGCTGCAGTCCATCGACTCCCTCCAATACGCACCCAGGCACCCGACTCCCTCCGATACGCACCCTGCTTACCTTTTCATGGACAGGACACCTTCAACATCATGTAGTTCCGATCTGCCACAAAGAAGTCTGACATATGGTGCCGAGTCTTGATATCTCTATGGTTAACGACATACTCGTGCTCCCATCATCATCATCGCAGGTTCTTCACCCGCTCGGGGCTTCGGGTACCACTAACTCAGTGACCAAAGAGGCCATGCACATGGTAGTGAGCCCTCTTGTTCGGTAGTTCGGGCGTACATGAGGCGTCCGAACCACTAGAATGGACCATCACAGCGGTTGGGATGGGAGCAACTCTAAAATGGCGTAGAGCACGTGTGCCCCGTCTTTTTTATAGGTAGAGTCACGTGTGTAGTGATGGATGCGCTGGATGGGTGTGGTTTGGGTGTATACCAGCCATGAGGGAGTGTATGTGCCATTTTGACAACTAGACCTGCAACTAAGAAATCACTACAATGGAAATCTGGGCCATGTAGTGTTGTTGTGTTTCCCTGGTAGTGTAAGCGGAGTGGGCTGTACTAACATATTCAGCCTTGATTAATTTACCCGGGGGGCAATGTACTTATTTATAATGGGGGGCCCAGAGGGGCCCCTCTGCCCCAGGGACCGCCACTCCCCGGGGCTTCTTTTTTTAATAATAATGGGGGTCAGAGGGGCCACCCAGCCCCAGGGTACCGTCACCCCTCGAGGCTTTGACATTATGTATGCAGGGGGACTCATGAACCCCCGCAGCCCCAGGGACCGCCAACCCCAGGGCTTCTTTTTTAAAAATTAAAAATATCTGTGGGGGGGGCTCAAGCCCCCCCACACACCCCGGGGACCGCCGACTCCCTGGGGCATTACATTTTTAAATTGAGGGGTCTGTGATGGACCACCCAGCCCCGGGGACCACCACCACCCCGGGCTTTTAAATATTGTGAAGGGGGTCGCACGGTCCCCCACCAGGAGCTTTGTGGGTGCCCTGGGGACCTCTGGTGTGCACGCGTTTGGTACACAAAACGTACCCCATATGCAACCTGGTTTATAAGGCGTCCCGTACGGGTATGCAAGCAAGAAATAAAAATATATTTTTCAGATATTTATCAAGCTTATGTGTTTAGATGTTGGGTGGTTCTAAAAAGAGCCCTTGTGTTTATTGGGAGATTTTAGTACCTAAAAGTAAGTACCGATGCAGAATCTAAAGTTCAAGAGGAAGACTCTGTTACCTTCATCTGTAAAATGTATACCATCTCTCCTATAGATGCCATGCATATTGAAATGCAGATTGTTGTGGTAAATGGACCCCATTTTATAGTCTCGGAGAAAAGCAGAAACAGATTTATTCACATGTCTTCTAGCTTTCTCAATCTGTGGACAATATTGGTTGGACCAGTTCCAATTGTGCCTTTGGCATATATTAGAATAGACAAAGGCAGTTTGGGGGAAAAGTGCCATTGATTCTCCAAAGGTATCCTTCATAAGCATTTCCAGTCCTAACCCGGTCAAAGTTCCTAGGTCATTGCTACCACAGTGCACAATTATGAGGTTAGGGTGTTGGAGATGTAAAAAGGATTTAACCAATGGCATCAATTGCTGCCATGTTAACCCTCTCTGTCCAATCCATTTAATGTCTACATTTGGTAAACCTAGGTCTTTGTGAATTATTTTCTGCTCTGCGTACCTGAAAATTAGGGTGCATGTTTCTGTTTTTAAAAAACATGTTTCTTATTGGTTATCAAAAACTGATTGAAAGGTACATTACATAAGATAAGCTGATATGTTGAAAAGTCAAGCATACTTGCTGTTTTGATTAGTAACATTGTGTGATGCACTTTCGACCTGTGTGCTCAGTTAAGTGTTTCTATGGTAACAGGAAGAAGGCAGAATGGGGTAGGGTTGAAAGTTATGTCAGTTGGATAGGGTTCAAAAGTTCAACCAAAAGAAATGTGTATTTGCTTTTTATATGTATATGTGAGTAGAATGAGAGGGAAAGTGTGTAATTTTCTGGTTTTGCTAAGAATAGTGAAGTACAGCATTCTGTATAAAAATATCTGCTGTGTGATATTTTTTTAAATCTACAAATCTATTTAAAAGGTGCGTTGTTAACTTGTAACGGGATGTATGTGGTGCATTTTGTTTTTAATAAGATTAATGTGTTTATCCTTCTAAATTGCAAGGAGTAGTTTAGTTGTGTAGAATCACATTCTGAGTTTTTCTGCATTTGGATAACCATTGTGATAAAATCATTTGGTACGTTAATGTGTTTGGTGAGTCAGCTTTGTACAGTAAAGTGCAGTACTAAAAAGTATAGAATGTGTGCAGTTACTTTTCCAGTTCAAGGGTCGTTCAGCACCCTGGATCTTCTGGCTGGACTATGTACCCATGTGCTTTGCTGGGCAAAGTGTTTCTAACTTACATGGGTCGTTCAGCGCCCTGCATCTTCTGGCTGAATCTAATTTAAATCTGGTTTAAATGCTCTGGTTTGTTTTCGTTGACCTAAGGTTTTTGTTAGGGGTATAGGGTTACATTTCTTAAGTATTTTGAGCTATGCACCCATGTGCTTTGCTTGGCATAGTGTTTAATTGATGTTATTACAGATCCGTAGTGTAGTGGCCCGGTTGGCGGCAGATGGCGGCTGTTGAAGCAGAGCCTAGCCTATGAATGATGGGTGGATGGATGTGTCAAAAGGTGGATGAATGAAGGATCGATGTATGGATGGAAGGATGAAAGGGTGGATGGATGAATAATGGATGGATGGATGTGTGAAATGGTGGGTGGATGAATGATAGATGGATGGATGGATGAAAGGGTGGATGGATGAAGGATGGATGTAAGGATGCAAGGGTGGATGGATGAAGGATGGATGTAAAGATGAGGCATTGGATAGATGTAGGGATGAGGCTTTGGTATCTTAATGCACATTAAAATATTTGCACTGCGCGGGATAAGTCCCTCTTTATCAGTTTAAAAGAAAAATTAAGTATTCATATAATCATATACACTGCGATCTTTTTGCTTTTGTGTACCTATCCTCAAGACGCTGTTTCTGAGTTGGGAAATATTATTTGTTGGAATCAAATCGTTGACTGCAAGAACTGCAACTGATATTACATAGAGATGCCGCGTGACAGTGACAGATTGCCGCACACATTTAATCTCTAGCGATTGCGCTGAGGAAGAGTTTAGTCTAGGACACTTTGCTGAAAGAGGCTGAAAATACCCATAAACTGTCACATGAAAATTATGGTAGCAAACGTATTTGCACACTTTCCTTCTGTAGAAGTTTACATGTATATAATGACTACACCGAACCAATAAGTGTTTAAGTAATGGATTTATTTTGCCGAGCGCAGGGACCTCGACCGATTCCTCACAGTGCGAGCGGCGATCTCAACATGGCCGCCCGCACGTTTCCAGCATGCCTTGCGTCGCGGTCTGAAGATCTAGAGCGCAACACCACACCTTCCTCACAAATCTCTTCCGTTCGCCAAACTGAACAAATTACTTGACCGTTGCTCTCCTTCTCTTGATATAAAAGCCTTTGAAGAATTGCGCTTGCATTATTGACAACTAAATAATTTATGTTTATGCTGCGGTAGCCTATACCAGTGTCCCAACCTATCCTGCACAAGATCAAACTTACATCGATGCTAGCATGAGAGGTGTGTGCACAAGATGTTTCCTTCAGGCACTTTTCTTGCAGAACTACAGTCATTCAGTCAGTACCCAAATAATCATGCAGCGAAGTAGGCCTTAGGGCATGTACTGCTTCAAACCAATATGCAGTATGCATGCAGTCTTGTATCTACCTGCACACTTGTCTTTTACACCTTTAATTCCCCAGTCTGTATCGTTACACTTTTAGCAAGAACTCTGTACCTGCTGTTGCACTGTCGTAGTGACCCATTCAACAGTATGTACTAATCCATTCACTGTGCTAAAACTGAAGCACTTATAAATTCAGTTAGGCACTCTCCTTGCAGAACTGTAGTCATTTAGTCAGTACCCATGCAAAGTAGGCCTTAGGGCATGGAATGATTCAGATCCCTATGCACTATGCATGCAGTCTTGTATCTACCTGCACACTTGTCTTTTATACCTTCAATTCCCCAGTCTATATCCTTAAACTTCCACCAAAAACTCTGTCACTGCTGTTGCACTATTGTAGTGACCCATTCAGCAGTATGTACTTATCCATTTACTGTGCTAAAACTGAAGCACTTCTAAATTAAGTCAGGCACTCTCCTTGCCGAACTGTAATCATTCAGTCAGTACCCGAGTACTCAAGTACTCAAATAGCAAAGTAGACCTTAGGGCATGGACTACTTCAAATCCCTATGCACTATGCATGCAGTCTTGTATCAACCTGCACACTTGTCTTTTATACCTTCAATTATCCAGTCTGTATCCTTACACTTTTATCAAACACTCTGTCCCTGATGTTGCAGTATTGTAGTGACCCATTTAGCAGTGCACTGCATTAACATACTAACACCTAAGAATTCACCCAGGCAGTTTCACCAGAAGTGCAGAGGGAAGCATAGACTTGTAACCTATTTATGTACATATGTTACATTTATGTCCTTCGGATGTACTACAGTATACTGTAAGTAAACACCTTATAGAGTTATTCTGTAGCACTTCCTTATAGTTCTGCACTTTCACATTCACCATACACTACTAATGTATTCTTTCATTCATTTATGCACTACACATTCATTCCAAAAAACCTTTACACACTACCATACTGATGTAGCTCTTTTTTTGACCAGTAAAGTGAGTTCTTAAAATAACTTTTTTTTTCTTTTTTGTAGTTTTGAATTTTTGGGGGAATTTTTGAACAATTGTTTGGTTTTTTTGAAAGGAAAAAATGCGAACTGCGCAAACAAAACAGTGTGGAACAGGAACAAATAAACAAAAAAAAATTTACGGCGGGAGCACTGTGCTCTTGTTTGCGCCTGCAAATCAAATCAATTTACTGTTTGCCATAACATAATGTCTCTTTACAAATTTTGCAAAGAATGATAAGGTCTCCAAAATCGGGACGGATGTCCGGATTTGGACTCGATAGTGCTGTGAAAGTGCTGGCTACAGCTGGTGGGGTGTGTTCCGCAGCCTGTCGCATGCAGCTCTCGCAAGATGAACACTCTTCATCTGTCTAACCATGCTGGCGGTTCCAAAAGAATATTTTTTATTCGGATCACCTCTAAAAAGCATGGACCCACACACATTACAGGTGACCTTGCAAGCATTCACTTTCTTTTCTCCTTCCTGATTAATGCCTCCTTTCTCTTCGGGGCTGGGTCTTCCTGCACAAATTCTTCTTCTGAAGAGTGTTCAGATACACTTTCATTCTGCTTTGCAGCCATATTAAAAATATTTTGGAAAACACAGGAAGTTCTCAAAAGAGATGGTTCTTGAGTGAAGGTCAAAGAAGAATGATTAAAATGGGTGGGGTCCATCAACAGTTAGAATAGGAAGTATTATGAACCAATCAAATCTCTTCTTTTGGAGTCACGTAGGGTGCACTTATGATGCGAGTACGTATGACGTACCCTGCGATTTGTGTAATTGCTTTTAAAAGTAATGTACGCTTATTACAACTAAATGAATACTATTTTTATGATAAGCTCAGATAATGTCTTTCCTTAAAATTTACATTAAATACATAAATATTTATCTTTTGTAAGCATTAGAAAAAAAATCGCGAGATATGCGTAGCGTAAGCCGTAGAAACGCACATAACGTCTCGCGGAAGCGCCAATGCGATGTGTAACATCAAAACTTATTTGCGGCGTATGCGATGGTACGCGTACAGTACAATTACAGGTGCAAAGGATAATGCGGGGATAGTACGTGTAACATACGTTTACCACAAAAAAATGCAAAAAAATATAGAAATTAATTTTAATATATTGAAAAAAAATTACAATAATGAAAAATTCATTTTAAAATTTAGTTTTTTTATTATTTTACATTAAAAATATGTGATGTAATTTAAAAAAGTAAAATAGCTAAAAATAATTATTATAAAAAATGTACTAAAATACTAACAAAAAAATAAATATAACAATTAGTACATTTAAAAATTGCCATTTACAAAACCTATGAAATTCACTGGAAAAAAAACATAGGTTTTAGGCACGTTAAGGTTAGGAATTAGCATTTAAAAACCTTGGAAATTCACTGAAAAAACCATAGGTTTCAGACACGTTATAGTTAGGAATTAGCAATTAAAAGACCTTAGAAATTCACTGAAAAAACCCATAGGTTTCACACATATTATAGTTAGCTGGACATTATACTCATACAAAACCATTGAAATTCCCCCGTCATAGTTAGTTCAGCTAACTATAACTCACGCGCCCGCAATCCACTGCTGATGACGTCACATATTACATCACTCATGACATCACTCATGACATCACCGATGACACATCACTGATGACATCATCCTTGTGATGGAGTGGCAGACCTCCTCTCACCCTAATATAACCTTTGATACACACATTGAAAAATAGAAACTGAGATGTTCAAAACAATGGAGATACCAATACCAGTTAGAACAACCTATTCAGTAATTCCAAAATCTACATACACACCCACTCATTCACCAACAGTTCCATATAGTCACTCATACATGTGCTTACTCATCATATGTACTCATACACCTATACATCCTGTTACTCACCTACCCTCATACATAGAGTTACTCACACGCATACTCACACATGCACATAAACTATCAAACATCCATTTACTTGCATATACAACCATACATACACCACTACACTTACTTCTACAGAAACATACACATACTTACTCTCTTAAACAATCACTTAAAAAAATTATTTTAAAAATAAAAACCCACGGGAAACGTGGAGGATCTGCGGATCCGGCCACATTAAAAAAAATGAAGCGCGGACTCCCGCGCTTCGTTAATATTTAGCCCCGGGTGAGCCAAGTCCTGGGGGCAATCTTTATATTGTAATGAGGGGCCCCCCAGCCCCGGGGATCGCCACACCCGGGGCTTATGAATTAAATAATTGTGGAGGACTCACGGCCCCCCGCAGTCCCGGGGACCACCACCGCCCAGGGTTTGTATTTAAAAAAAACATAACCTGTGCAGGGGGCTCGAGCCCCCCCACATGCCCCTGGGACCACCACCTCCCTGAGGCTCTAAATATTAAAATTGCGGGGTCTATGACGGATCCCAAAGCCCCCGGGGACCACCACCTCCCCGGGGCTTTGTAAATGGTGGAAGGGGGGCTGTGCAGCACCCCTCCTGGAGCTCTCAATGGCCCTCGATGGCCATGGAGACCGCCTCCCCCCAGAACCGGCTCCTGCAGTATCCTGGGGTGCCCACCCTGGAAAACTGCAGTTTGCTATGGCAGGGAGGGAGCATTGCTGCTCCCGCCCTGCCATAGCAAACTCTGCTTTGTTTTTTGGAAGAGAGAGCAGGAAACCTGCTCTCTCTTTCAGAAACCAAAGCAGATTGCTTTTCCACACAAGGAGCTGCATCTTAGCAGCTCCCCGTGTGGAAAAGCAATTCTGGCTCCCGCAGGACGCGGGTATCCAGCGGTACCATGGGGGTATTGGGGACCCCTCACGGTCCCCAATGGAGAGGGCCAGCCCAGGGGGATGGGGTCCAAGGGGCTAATAGTGGCCTGGAAAGGGGGCCACGTGGCCCCCTCACACATTATAAAAAAATGAATTAAAAAGGAAAGGGGGATGGGGTCCCCGGGGCCATTAATGCCCTGAAGAGCTGGCCACACAGCCCCCCTCCAATAAAAAAATTAAATACAAAAATGGCCATGCCCCAGGGGATCAGGTCCCAGGGGCAGATTTTGGCCTCGGGAGGGAGGGCACGAGGCCCTCCTTCCAATTTTTTTTTAAATATTAAAAAGGGGTCAGGCCCTGGGGGTTGGGGTCCCCAGGGTCAATGAATTAGTAAAAGAAGGGGGGCCACACATCCCTCTTCTTAAAAAAGAAAGGGAGCCACACAGCCCTACTTAAAAAACATACATTTTAAAAAAGAAGACCGGCATTGCGCCGGTGGCCCCGCCCCCTCCCTGCAACAATCTGCTCACGCGCCCCCTGGCGCGTTTGCAGATAGGGAACTAATTGCCCTTGAAACTGGGGTTCCCTGGGGTCCAACTAGCCCACCAGGAACCACCAGTATGTACCAGGGAGCTGCTTTACGGAGAGGTGTTCAGAGGCCAAGCCCCTTTTTACACCCCTCTGCAACACAGCTCTGTGGAGCTTAATAGAGGTACCTGGTGGGCTAGTTGTACCCCAGGGACCCTCAGGATTCAAGGTGAGTGAATCCCCCCAAAAACGTGCCTGAAACCTGACCTAATGGGGTTAGGTTTCAGGCATGTTATAGTAACAAATTAGCATGTAAAAACCTTAGAAATTCACTGAAAAAACCATAGGTTTCAGGGCGTTATAGTTAGTTGGACATTTCACTCGTACAAAACCATAGAAATTACTAACTATAACTTGCACGCCCGCAATGCACTGCTGATGAAGTTACATATGACATCACTCATGACATGGTCAGTGACATCACTCATGACATCGCTGATGACATCTCAAATGACATCACTGATCACATCATCCAGTGAATGTATGTTTCTCTGAAAAATAAATATGTTTTATATCTGTATATCTCATGGGTCGATGGAAGAATAAATGGTTATATAAGTGTCTAAATGGATGATTTTATTTTGTGAAATTGATTGTGTAATTGACTGATTAAGTGCATCTTAGTGAATACATGGGTTAGTGAGTAATGTTTAAATATGCAAATATCTGTAATAGTGTCTCACTTTGTGTTTAACCTCATAAGTGCTGCGCCCAGTCCAACGGCTGATGGCACCACTACCTCGGGAGTGCTGCCGTCGGCCGTTGGACGTTCCAGCTGCACCTGCGCAATGGAACGTTCAGCACTGGAGCTGGACGTTCCATAGCAGCTAAGGTGATAAGTGGCTGCATAGGTTGGTGAGTAGCTACATGAGTGTCTATTTGGGTTATTAGTTTTTTTAGTATCAGAATGAGTGTCTGAGTGTCTGTATGGTTCGGTGGGGGGTATTACTTAGTGCATAGATACATGAAAGAGTGACTCACTGTTTGTATGTATTGAAGAAAGCATGTGTGCCGAACTGTAAGGGTGGATAAGTGTGTGTATGTGTGTGTTAGTGAGTGAATGAATGTCTTAATAGTGCCTTTATGAGTAACTACATATGTTTTAAACTAGTATATGTGAGTATTGGTGTATATACATGCGTATATGTGAGAGTGAGAGATTGGAAGAGTTCCTGTATAAACAAGTATGTGTTTCTATAAGTGATTGTTTAAGAGATTAAGTATGTGTACGTTTCTATAGAAGTAAGTGTGGTAGTGTGTGTATAACTGTATATGCAAGTAAATGGTTGTTTGTTACTTGTTTGCATGTGTGGCTATGTGTGTGAGTAACTCTATGGATGAGTGGCAGTGTGTAACAGGATTTGTAGGTGTATCAGTACGTATGTTGAGTGAGAACATGTATGAGTGACTATATAGGACTGTTGGTGAATAAGTGGATGTGTGTGTAAATTTTGGAATTACTGAATAGGTGTGTTGTAACTGGTATTGGTATGCCCATTGTTTTGAAAATGTTAGTTTCTATTTTTGAGTGTGTGAATCAAAGGTTATATTAAGGTGAGAGGAGGTCTGCCCCTCTATCACAAGAATGATGACATCAGTGATGTCATTTGAAATGTCATGAGTGAGGTGACTGACCAGGTCATAAATGTGATGTAATATGTGACGTCATTAGCAGTCCACTGCGGGCGCACAAGTCATAGTTAGTGGAACACACTAGAGCAGGGGAATTTCTATGGTTTTGTATGAGTGAAACGTCCAACTAACTATAACGCCTCTGAAACCTATGTTTTTTTTAGTGAATTTCTAAAGTTTTTTAAATGCTAATTTCTCACTATAACATGCCTAAAACCTATGTTTGTTTCAGTGACTATATCTATCTCTACATATATATTGATGTGAACTCGTCCTTTAAAAAATAAAACTGAGTACCTTTTAATCCTAACGTGGAGTGCCGGATGGTTATATGTTGTCTGTTGGATAATCCCATATTTTTTATATATATATATATATATATATATATTACCTACTGGCGGTCGCCAGTAGGTATATATAGTTAGGATTTTTTCTCTATGGGATTTTTGAAAATTCTATGTCTAATAACTTTGGCGTTTGTGGACGGAATTGGCTGAAATTTTCAGGAAAATGGAACATTTTGTTTCTGAGCAGCCCCTGACAATTTGGGGGGGTTTCATCAAGGGGGGGCCGAGAAAAAGGGGGGTCCCAAAACGCATTTTTCCCATGTTAATTTCCATAGGGCGGTTGGCCTCACTTTTAGCTCGAACGGCTGAATGGATTTGCACGAAACTTGGCAAAATTGTAGGGACTGTTAGCCTGATGTGCCTTTGCTAGGTCTCAATATATGTGCTCCAGTGGATTTTGAGTAATTTAGGTTCAAAAAAATATATATATCTGGGCGGAGCCTAACCACACATCTGATCTGATTGGCTGTCAGCACTTCATCCAAGAAGTGTTGGCAGCCATCTTGGGACCAATATACATGATAGCACCTCATTAAAAAGCATTGTAGTTAATAGAGGGTTTTAGGACTTTAGTTACATTATAAATCATTTGTTGATGGTCCCATACTCGTTTTAGGAATTGTGGTGGGTTCTAAGGTGATTTTACCATGTGAAAAAACCTTCTGCTGTGATATCATGAATATTGTTTGAAAGAAAACTAATATCTCATGATTTTCCCACAGTGGTTTGGAAGGGGATCTATAAGCTAAACTGAAAGCATATTTTCTGTAAATTCACATTATCTTTCTCAGTCATGTGAAAATGAAGTCTGACATTCTCAGTAAAACATGTACATCCAACAAGGACAGAGACTGTCAGTTGATTCCTTTGTGTTCTACTGCAGCCTCCTAGAGTGTTCTAAAGAACAACTAGAGCGCTAACAGTCCTACTTATTACAAAGGTATGGCACACCTGAAGCCATCTTGATTGGAATAAAGTGGTAACTCTTAAAACATTTAATTTAAAAAGAAACAACATGAGGGGGTATATTTTGCCATAGAAAGTATGATTAGTGCTGCAGAATGAAAAATTAGGGCACATTTTGAGTGACTTCTCAAATCCTTTTCTATTTCATTAAAACATTCTGACATGCAGTCTCCCAAAATGGCCACCAGAGACAAAAGAGCCCAAATGTAGCCCAAATATCACCCAGGTGTAGCCCAAGTATAGCCCAATGACAGAATGTCCCAGAGTGTTCTAAAGAACAACTAGAGCGCTAACAGTCCTACTTATTACAAAGGTATGGCACACCTGAAGCCATCTTGATTGGAATAAAGTGGTAACTCTTAAAACATTTAATTTAAAAAGAAACAACATGAGGGGGTATATTTTGCCATAGAAAGTATGATTAGTGCTGCAGAATGAAAAATTAGGGCACATTTTGAGTGACTTCTCAAATCCTTTTCTATTTCATTAAAACATTCTGACATGCAGTCTCCCAAAATGGCCACCAGAGACAAAAGAGCCCAAATGTAGCCCAAATATCACCCAGATGTAGCCCAAGTATAGCCCAATGACAGAATGTCCCAGAGTGTTCTAAAGAACAACTAGAGCGCTAACAGTCCTACTTATTACAAAGGTATAGCACACCTGGAGCCATCGTGATGGGAATAAAGTGGTAACTCTTAAGACATTTAATTTAAAAAGGAACAAAATGAGGGGGTATATTATGCAATAGAAGGTATTATTAGTGCTGCAGAAAGAAAAATTAGGGCACATTTTGAGTGACTTTTCAAATCCTCTTCTATTTCATTAAAAAATTCTGACATGCAGTCTCCCAAAATGGCCACCAGAGACAAAAGAGCCCAAATGTAGCCCAAATATCACCCAGATGTAGCCCAAGTATAGCCCAATGACAGAATGTCCCAGAGTGTTCTAAAGAACAACTAGAGCGCTAACAGTCCTACTTATTACAAAGGTATGGCACACCTGAAGCCATCTTGATTGGAATAAAGTGGTAACTCTTAAAACATTTAATTTAAAAAGGAACAAAATGAGGGGGTATATTTTGCCATATGAATTATGATTAGTGCTGCAGAAAGAAAAATTAGGGCACATTTTGAGTGACTTCTCAAACCCTCTTCAATTTCATTAAAAAATTCTGACATAGTCTCGCAAGATGGCCACCAGAGACAAAAGAGCCTAAATGTAGCCCAAATATCACCCAGATGTACCCCAAGTATAGCCCAATGACAGAATGTCCCAGAGTGTTCTAAAGAACAACTAGAGCGCTAACAGTCTTACTTATGACAAAAGTATGGCACACCAGAAGCCATCTTGATTGGAATGAAGTGGTAAGTCTGAAAACACTCAATTTAAAAAGGAACAACATGAGGGGGTTAATTTTGCCATAGAAAGTATGATTAGTGCTTCAGAAAGAAAAATTAGGGATCATTTTGAGTGACTTCTCAAATCCTCTTCTATTTCATTAAAAAAATTCTGACATGCAGACTGAAACATGCACTTTGAATACCAGCAGCAGACGTCCCTGGTGAGCAGTAGCTTTACTACAGTGATCTAATGTGCAACTAGAGTGCTAACATTCAGAATTTATGGCAAATGTGTGACACATCTGAATGCCTTCTTGATGGAACCAAAGTAAACAAGCATTGAAAATGCAATAGATCTCGCCCTCGTTTAAGTTAAAGCCATTCTGTTTGTAATGAGGTGGCTTTTTAGCTTTGCTTTTATTAGTGTTTTTTCAACTTTCATGTAAATAACGCACCGTTTTCACCAAATCGACTTTGCCCAAGCACACCCTTCCCTTCGGCCAACAAATCCCAAAAATTCGGCACACCTGCCGATCCACTCTCCCTACAGCTCACCCAAGCCCCGTCCCTCTAGCGCAACTGGAACACCCCAAATTCACCTTCTCCATGCGCACCAAAAACTCCCATTGAATAACATGACAATTCGCTACTCCGCACAAAAATTGCTCTTTAAAGCACTTCCACTGCTCCGATCCGCTTCAAACTTGGCTGGACACTAGTTCCAGCGATTCCCTAACATCTCACCAAAAATCAGCCCAATCCATCCACTGGAACGGGGACGAATTTCAACCCGAATACGCGCCCCCCGCAAACACAAAAAAAGCCATAAAACGGCCAAATCTCGACCAAAAACCGCCAAAATCCCTCAAAACCTTGCCAACACCAATACGCACGAAACTGAACCGGCCCCTCAGCCCTAGGCTCCGGGAACCCTACTTAATTGACCCAAAAGCCCTAAAAAAGCAACATAATACACACGAAAACGCCCTAACAACCCTAAAATGCATATAAGTATATGTATGCATGCATTTATGTTTGTATTTATATAGATATACAGATGATATATGTTTATATATGTATGTATATATATATTCACTGAAAAAACCATAGGCTATAGACCATATATAGTTAGGAATTAGCATTTACAAAACCTTGAAAATTCACTGAAAAAACCATAGGTTATAGACCATATATAGTTAGGAATTAGCATTTACAAAACCTTGAAAATTCACTGAAAAAACCATAGGTTATAGACCATATATAGTTAGGAATTCGCATTTACAAAACCTTATTTTACTCACACAAAACCATTGAAATTCCATATATAGTTAGTTGCACTAACTATATATCGCGCACCCGCAATCCACTGCTGATGATGTCACATATTACATCATTCATGACATGGTCAGTGACATCACTGATGACATCACTGATGACATCTCAAATGACATCACTGATGACAACATCCAGTGACTGTATGTTTCTGTAAAGTTAAAATATGTCTTACATATTGAAGAATGAGTGGATGTATAAGTGTCTGGATGAAGGATTTAGTAGGTGCATGACTGACTGTATGAGTGAGTGATTAAATGTGTCTCACTGAGTGCATGGGTTAGTGACTAAACTGTCTTAATTTGTGCATCATTATGTCTGTTGTTCTGTAAACTGTTGCATGTGTTGATAAGTAGCTATATGAGTAACTATATGGGTTATTGATTGGTTGCCCAAGTATTTGTATGGGAGACTGAGTGTGTGTGTGGGTGGCTGGGAGGTGTATGACTCTGTGCATAGATGTGTGAGCAGTTGATTCACTAGATGTATGGTTTCAAAAGTGCATGTGGAAACAGCTGTATGGGCGGTTGACTGTGTGCATGAGTGTATTGGTGAGTGAATGGATATCTCAGTGCTACATGTCAAAGTAAGTACATATGTAAAACACAGTACATGTGAGAGTTGACATATATAAATAACTGTGCATAAGAGCCAGTGAATGTGTGAGTGGCTGTATGGATCATTGTGAACTTGTATCAGGGATTGTATAAGAGAGTTAATATGTGTTAGTATATGTTTGAATAAGTAAAGTTTGTATAACTGTATAGTTGAGGAAATGGAGGTGTGATTGATTCTTTGATTGACTGACTAGGTGTGTGAGTAACTCCATGGATGAGTGACAGTCTGTGAGTGTCTGTTTACACTGATTGTATCTAAGGTTATATTAGAGTCTGAAGAGGTTCATCGTATTATCACATGAATGATATCATCAGTGATGTGATCAGTAATGTCAAATGAGATGTCATCAGTGATGTCATCAGTGATGTCATTTGAGATGTCATCAGTGATGTCATTTGAGATGTCATCAGTGATGTCATCAGTGATGTCACTGACCATGTCATGAATGATGTAATATGTGACATCATCAGCAGTGGATTGCGGGTGCGCGATATATAGTTAGTGCAACTAACTATATATGGAATTTCAATGGTTTTGTGTGAGTAAAATAAGGTTTTGTAAATGCGAATTCCTAACTATATATGGTCTATAACCTATGGTTTTTTCAGTGAATATATATACATACATATATATATACATTTATATATATATATATATATATATATATATATATATATATATATATATATATATATATATATATATATATATATATATATATATATATATATATAAATGTATATATATATGTATGTATATATATATATATATATATATATATATGTATATATGTATATGTATATATATATTCAATGAAAAAACCATTGGTTTTAGGCCATATATAGTTAGGGATTTGCATTTACAAAACCTTATTTTACTCGCATAAAACCATTGAAATTCCATATATAGTTATAAGCGCTAACTATATATCGCGCACCCGCAATCCACTGCTGATGATGTCACATATTACATCATTCATGACATGGTTAGTGACATCACTGATGACATCACTGATGACATCTCAAATGACATCACTGATGACATCACTGATGACAACATCCAGTGACTGTATGTTTCTGTAAAGTTAAAATATGTCTTACATATTGAAGAATGAGTGGATGTATAAGTGTCTGGATGAAGGATTTAGTAGGTGCATGACTGACTGTATGAGTGAGTGATTAAATGTGTCTCACTGAGTGCATGGGTTAGTGACTAAACTGTCTTAATTTGTGCATCAGTATGTCTGTTGTTGTGTAAGCTGCTGCATGTGTTGATCAGTAGCTATAAGAGTGGCTATATGGGTTATTGATTGGATGCCCAAGTATTTGAATGGGAGGCTGAGTGTGTGTGTGGGTGGCTGGGAGGTGTGTGACTCTGTGCATAGATGTGTAAGCAGTTGATTCACTAGGTGTATGAGTTCAAGAGTGCATGTGGAAACAGCTATATGGGCGGTTGACTGTGCATGGGTGTGTTGGTGAGTGAATGGATATCTCAGTGCTACATGTGCAAGTAAGTATGTATGTAAAACACAATACATGTGAGAGTTGACATATATAAATAACTGTGGATAAGAGCCAGTGAATGTGTGAGTGGCTGTATGAATCACTGTGAGCTTGTATCAGGGATTGTATAAGAGAGTAAATATGTGTTACTATATGTTTGAATAAGTAAAGTGTGTATAACTATATAGTTGAGGAAATGGAGTTGTGATTGATTCTTTGCATGACTGACTAGGTGTGTGAGTAACTCCATGGATGTGTGACAGTCTGTGAGTGCCTGTTTACACTGAGTGTATCTAAGGTTATATTAGAGTCTGAAGATGTATTATCACATAAATGATATCATCAGTGGTGTAATCAGTAATGTCAAATGAGATGTCAGTGATGTCATCAGTGATGTCATTTGAGATGTCATCAGTGATGTCATCAGTGATGTCACTAACCATGTCATGAATGATGTAATATGTGACATCATCAGCAGTGGATTGCGGGTGCGCGATATATAGTTAGCGCTTATAACTATATATGGAATTTCAATGGTTTTATGCGAGTAAAATAAGGTTTTGTAAATGCAAATCCCTAACTATATATGGCCTAAAACCAATGGTTTTTTCATTGAATTTTCAAGGTTTTGTAAATGCAAATTCCTAACTATATATCCACTATAACCTATGGTTTTTTCTGTGAATTTCATTGGTTTTTTAATAGCAAATATGAAAAGCTTTAAAATGTCAAGTACGTGATAGATAAAAACATTTTCGTATTTATGCACGCTGATGTGCTTTGAACGCTGCACCCCCCCCCCCCTCTTTTGTCTTAGTAGTACTCTCTCTTTGCAGATAGTGAACGGTAGTTAACGCAAGCCTTTGCCCCCGTTGTAATCCGTCGTGCCTGCTTGTCTCTCCATTTGATTGATTGTTGTCCAAGCATTTACTGTTTTAGAATTGGTTCTCTTTGGATCATTCTCTATTTACAAACAAGCACAAAGTCGCAATACTCTGTTTAGTCTTTGCAGATAGTGAAAAAATCGTGTAAAAAAATAAAAGTAATCGAGCAAAATCAGTAGGCTACTAATTGGATCTCTTTTTGACCTCGCTAAAATAGAAATATTAGGAACAACCCTTCATGAGAAATACGAAAATAGTGAGATGAACTGAGCTCCACACCATGAGGGCTGCAAGACAGCTCGGCTCCATCACCCATCCCGCACAAAATAACGACAAACCCTATGCAAATATTAAAAATATAGACAACACACCAGCAAAGAAACAGGGTAAAACATTTTATTAAAAAACTATTTACATAACGTTGGTTTATAAGATGATGTCAGTAGTGGACCGATGTGTGAATAGGTCGAAAGCAGCACAAGGCTCCAAGATCCGGATGGCAAGCTCCTGGATGTTGGGTGCCATAGTTCAGAGTTCTGAGTTTGAGCCTTTTTCAATGCCTGTGCTTTGTTGAATCAAAATGGCGGCTTAACACAAAGCTGACTCAAGCGTTGCTACTGATGCTATGCAGACCAAAACTGGTTTTCAGTTTGTACATTTTTCTCGATTTTTCAATCCAAGTTTGGTTGACTTTGTAGAACGATGGCTTCAAATTTTCAACATACGGTGTGGTGGCGCTGACTGGGAGGGGGCAGGGGCGCTTCGCTCCTGCCCCCTCCCCATGTAAGATTTTCATACGTGAAAGTACGTTAATGGTTTTGGTCCCTGAGTTGCTTCGATGTCACTGCCATTCTCAAATGGCATAAGTTCTGGATGTTGGGTGCCATAGTTAAGAGTTCTGAGCAGTGCTTGTAACACTGTCTGAAGCTTATTTCCACCTACTGCAGCTTCACTATTCTCAAAGTAAGTGAGTGTCGTTTGTGGACCTGACTGCATTAGAAAACAATGTGATATGTTACCTTCCTAAACAGCTTGACGGAGGCCCCTGAGGGGCGGTGTGATGGCCATGGACTCGGAGAAGACGCTTGGCTCCGACACCCTCCCCAAGTCTTATAGCACTGGTGTAGCCTGAGATCGCCCCCGACATAGGCAGCCGGCTCCCGGGGTCCGGCGGAACTTTTTGCCTTTTGATGACTCTTCAATTCTGAACCTTGTCCCACAATCCGTTTGACCTGAAGACACGCTGTAGTGGGGCGCCCCTTTACCGTTTCAGTTGCCATTCCGCCCGCTTTTGCTACACTGTGCCTCTTCCGCCATTCAGCTGTTTACCGCCCGCTCTTGCGACTACAGCGTCTCGCTCATCATGTAGTTGAGTTGCTCCCGCTCTTGCGGTGCAGCGATAGGCGGCTGCCACTGGACTCTCAAAATGGCGGCCGGCTCTTCGGTTTTGGGCCTGGTCCACTAAAATGGCCCTGGGACACCTTTGAACTCGGACGCTTCCCTGATAGGGCTTGGGTCCCATTCTCGAAAAGCGTCCCCTCAGCCGTGAAGATTCTACCAAAGTCTTGGGGGTCTCCGACTCCCGCAGGCTTCTGGTGGGGAGCGGCTGCCATGATTGCTCGTGGAATGGCCACGACGGAGCTACGAGATGGTAGTGGTCTCATGCTGACGCCAGCTTTAGTCTGAAACATCCAGAAACACTGTAGACTACCAATTCGATCAGTTCCGGTAGCGCCCCAACATGACCCGGAAGAGAAGAACTTGCCCTCCCCTCTTTGACTGATGGTTCTTGTTGCCTGTCCCCTCTATTGTCATTTAACAGAACTTTTTGGACTGCTGAAAGGGGTTGTGTTCCGAACGCTGGTTGGTGGAGACATTTTGACTATATTCTTGACCTACGTTGTCGCGTAATGCGTTATATGACACGCTGCGTTAGCGCACCCGGAAGTGATCCGAGGCGCGGCGCGCAGCGCGTAACGTAAGCATAACAGGTCATGTGACTTGTTAATAAAACTTTTCATTGGTTCATTTTACTTTTGTTAATTTAATGATGAAAAGCTTGGTCATATGACCTAAAAATTATGCTTTTTATTGTTTTCGAACAATATTTTTTTTTCAAACATATGTTATAATATTCCAGGCTAATGTACTTTCCCGGAAAATTTACAACTGTCTTGCAAGTAAAATATATTCCTTTTTCGAGAAAAAGGGCGTTTCTTCCTTCCATGACGGAGCCGTTGAGTAAAAGAGATTCCGCCTGCTGTCTTAGTCGGCGATACGCCTGATTATCAGATTCTTATCGATCACTTTATGTTGCAGACATGAAAAACACAACTGCCCTTGACCATTTATCTTTACTGCGTTCCTACATATTATACCTTTTATCCGTCATGTAATTGGACTGCTTTATTTCACTTGCCTTTTACTGATTCGAAAACAGTGACTAAAAGTAAAAACTTTACCAATATAAATACTACTACCGTGTTTTGTTTTAAAAACCTTTATTGTGAAAATGTCAGTATACAAATACGGGCCTATAACCACGTGGGCCGGCCACGGAGCAAACTGAAATCGTATATGATGAGGAGACATTTACACTGTAGAAGAACGTAACGAGCGGGCCATTAGGTTGCAAGAACAAAGGTGTCTAACAGTTGCGGAATCGGTGGACGTACATTTTGTAATTAAAATAAGACAGGGCCACTTACAATAACATTTTCTAGATATACATTTGCGGGCAAGGAGTTACGAGTCCCATTTATACCGGCGCCATTTTGGGCGAGGCCGGGCAGGTCCAAGATATAGTCAAAATGTCTCCACCAACCATCGGCCAGACCAGAACCCCTTTCGGCCCTTTATGCTACAAGATGGTGTCTTCCATTCAGAAAATATTGTTGGCAGCATTTTGAAAGGAAACAGAAACAGCCGTTCTCCTAGTGAGTTTCACATTGTTACATTTAGGAAGAATGTTGAAGAGTAGTATGTGGAAAATCTGAAGCCATTTTTCTACAAACTCTCAATCAGACTTGGATGGAAAAAAAAAACCTGAAGAATGTACAAACTGAAAACCAATTTTTGTCTGTATAGCATCAACAGTAACGCTTGAGTCAGCTTTGTGTCAAGCCGCCAATTTCATTCAATCAATAGCGTCCCCCTGCACACATTCAGGGACCTGGTTGTGTCTTCAGATGAAACGGATTGTAGGAAAAGAAGCAGAAAGGAAAAGGAAAAAAGTTCAGCCGGACCTCGGGAGCCGACCGCCTATGTCATGTGCGACCTTTGGCCACACCAGGGCAATAGTGAAGCTGCAGCAGGTGCAAATAAGCTTCAGACAGTCTTACAAGCACTGCTCAGAACTCTCAACTGAGGCACTCAACATCCAGGACTTGCCATTCGGATCTTGGCGCCTTGTGCTGGTTCCGACCTATTCACACATCGGTCCACTACTGACATCACCTCATAAGCCAACGGGGCACCCCACGCCGACTTTCGGCGCAGCATTGTAGGATGGCCACACCAGTGCGGCAACTTGCTGGACACAACATCGGGGCCATCCAGATCTCGGCGCGTTCGACTCACTGTACCGCAAGAGTGACCGCAACTCAGCTGGACACGCCGTCTTTCGGCGCAGCATTGTAGGATGGCCACACAAGTGCGGCAATTTGCTGGACACCACCTCGGTGCCATCCGGATCTCGGCGCGTTCGAGTCACTGTACCGCAACAGTGACTGCAACTCAGCTGGACACGCCGTCTTTCGGCGCAGCATTGTAGGATGGCCACACCAGTGCGGCAATTTGCTGGACACCACCTCGGTGTCATCCGGATCTCGCCGCGTTCGAGTCACTGTACCGCAACAGTGACCGCAACTCAGCTGGACACGCCGTCTTTCGGCGCAGCATTGTAGGATGGCCACACCAGTGCGGCAATTTGCTGGACACCACCTCGGTGCCATCCGGATCTCGGCGCGTTGTGCTGCCTTCGGCCTATTCGCACATCGGTCCGCTACTGACGCCGCCTCACGTGCCAACGGATTTTCTACGCTTTTTGTAGCCCTATGCCGCATAACAGGTCATGTGACTTGTTTATAAAACTTTTCATTGGTTCATTTTACTTTTGGTTTCCTAAAGATGGAAGGCTTGGTCATATGACCTAAAAATAACACTTTTCATTGGTTTAGAATTTTTTTTTTTCCAAACGATGAAAGCCCCACCTTGTTTCTGGATCATTCAGACTGAAGCTGGCGTCAGCATGAGAGCACCACCATCTCGTGGCTCCGTCGTGGTCATTCCGCGAGCAATCATGGCAGCCGCTCCCCACCGGAAGCCTGCAGGAGTCGGGGGCCCCCAAGACTTTTGTAGAATCTTCACGGCTGAGGGGACGCTTTTCGAGAATGGAGCCCAAGCCCTAGCAGGCAAGCGTCCGAGTTCCAAGGTGTCCCAGGGCCATTTCAGTGGACCAGGCCCAAAACCGAGGAGCCGTCCGCCATTTTAAGAGTCATGTGGCAGCCGCCTATCGCTGCACTGCAAGAGTGGGAGCAACTCAACAACATGGTGAGCGAGACGCTGTAGCCGCAAGAGCGGGCGCAACTCAGCTGGATGGCCGCCACCTGGGGAGGCCCGTTCACGCCGCCTCCCCCACGCCCCCCCCCCCCCCCCCCCCCGGGCCGCCGCACGCCAATTTTCGGAGCAGCATTGTAGGATACCAAAACCAGTGCGGCAGTTTACTGGACATCACGTGGGTGCCTGTCGTACATGTTGTGTCAGCCATGGGACACTGGACACAGTGCCATCAACATCTCAACGCGTTCTGCTGCCTTGGGACTATTCGCACAACAGACCGCTACTGACGAGGCCTCCCCCCGCACCACCCGGGACGCCCCACGCTGTTTTTCTGTGCTGCATTGTAGGATCCCAAAACCAGTGCAGCACCCAGGCGACATCACCTGGGTGCCGTCCAGAACTCTGCACGTTGTGCTGCCTTGGGACTATTCGCACAAAAGACAGCTTCTAACCATTGTTGCTTTTTGGGTTGAAAAATGTTTAAATGTTTTTAGTTTTTGTTCCGTTCATTATAGTTAAAAGTTAATAAAGTTTTATAATCTTACTTTGTTGGAGTGTTATCTATTTTTTTTAAAACGGGTGAATGGGGCCTTGAATCAGGTTATTGTCATGTGTGGGCTTTGGAAGTGTGCTGCTGCAGGATCGGAGATTTCAAACTCAAATGCACGTTCTTTTTCTTACCTTTCCGAAGCATGGAGCGCAATAGCAGGCAGAGAAAGGGTGATGCACGTGTTGAACACTACCTGACCTGGCAAGTTGCTGGCAGTGCCCCCCCGCCCGCTCCTGAAAGAGGGCACACACACACCGCCGCCCCGAGTACTTCACAAATCTTTAAAAGACCATGCGCTTGTTCATGAGGCTTAAATGGTTTATCACCTCTTCTAGAACCCCTGCATCGACCCTCTGACGTTTCCTGGAAAAATTACCATGTAACACAATACCAAGCCCTGTCAGCTGAAACCCCCAAGGAATCGTGGGGCATATTATCAAGGGGGTTTATCTCCGCTTTTTTGGCTTTAAAAGCCATGAAAGCAGAGATAAAATTATCTCCCTATTACCAAGCTGTCGCTAACACCAGTTAGTGACAGCTAAAAGGAGATAGCGACCATCTTGGGCCCCGCTTTGCATGTCAGTGATACTTATCACTAATGACATGCAAAGTGGCGTGCCAAGATGTTAGCGACTGGAAACAGTCCCTAACATCGCTATCTCCTATTACCAACTTTTGGAGATATTCGCGCTAAGCGCGAATATCTCCAAAATCTAACACCTGCCCTGAGCAGTTCTTAGCCATGTTATCCAATGGGAGGTGGATAACATGGCTAAGAGCATTTGCTCGATAATACATGAATATCGCTGACTTTTCTGCGATAATAGCAAGGTTTATCTGCGATAAAAATCGCCGATGTGCGGCGATAATTTTTGTCTCTAAACAAGTTAGAGACAAACATTATCGCTAGTTGTTCGTAATATGCCCCCGGGTTTTTGCTTGCAGAAATCGGGAGGCGGGAGACTAGCACTGAAATCAGTAGTCTCACGCCTGAATCGGGAGGGTTGGCATGTCTGAATTCTCTACAGCTGGGGCCATAAACTACATCCGCAGGGGTAGGTGATAGCCTGGGACCAGCCTGGCATCTAAAATGGCTGCCGTGCACGACAAAATTGTGGCATTGGAAAAAAGGCAAGATGGCGCAGCCGCTGGAAGAGATGTATCAACATATATCAGCCTCCTCAGCCACCCTCAGGAAACATAGGGGATTAGGATACGTCTCCCGCACCCCCTTATACCTAGTAATTTAATTAACGAAGCACAAAATGGCAAATTCCCGTTTCGCTACCAGTTTGCGGCCCAGTTCGCGGCCCGTGAAGCGCTTCTACCGTGAAAAATCATTTTTTTTTTCTTTTCCCCACGGGACCCTTTAATAACCCCAACAACATTCCTAGGGGGTCAAGAGGGGGATACCTTGCCCCCTTTCATTAAATTCCCCCTTCGTTTTTCACCTCTTCTTCTCTCTCAATCCTACCGAGAGACAAGATGGCGGCCGCTCCGGACTGTCACGCAGCAAAAAAAAAAAAAGCTCACGCACAGCCGCTGGAAGAGATGTATCAACATATATCAGCCTCCTCAGCCACCCTCAGGAAACATAGGGGATTAGGATACGTCTCCCGCACCCCCCTTATACCTAGTAATTTAATTAACGAAGCACAAAATGGCGAATTCCCGTTTCGCTACCAGTTTGCGGCCCAGTTCGCGGCCCGTGAAGCGCTTCTACCGTGAAAAATCATTTTTTTTTTCTTTTCCCCACGGGACCCTTTAATAACCCCAACAACATTCCTAGGGGGTCAAGAGGGGGATACCTTGCCCCCTTTCATTAAATTCCCCCTTCGTTTTTCACCTCTTCTTCTCTCTCGATCCTACCGAGAGACAAGATGGCGGCCGCTCCGGACTGTTTAGAATGTTGACAGACACCGGAGAGCCAATCAGCTTTCTGCGCGCAAAGTTCCGAAACGCGAAAAGTAAGCGGACCGGATCGCTGCCCGGAGCGCTGTTACAGATATATATCTTGATTTAAACGTTAATTTCTCAAAATCCACTGAAGCACATATATTGAGACCTAGCAAAGGCTCATCGGGCTAACAGTCCCTACAATTTTGCCAAGTTTCGTGCAAATCCATTCAGCCGTTCGAGCTAAAAGTGAGTCCAACCGCCCTATGGAAAACTCAATGTTAAAAACGCGTTTTGGGACCCCCCTTTTTTCTCAGCCCCCCCTTGACGAAACCCCACTAAATTTTCAGGGGCTGCTCAGAAACAAAATGTGCCATTTTCCTGAAAATTTCAGCCGATTCCGTCCACAAACGCCAAAGTTATTAGACATAGAATTTTCAAAAATCCCATAGGGAATTAATCCTAACTATATATACCTACTGGCGATAGCCAGTAGGTAATATATATATATATATATATATATATATATATATATATATATATATATATATATATATATATATATATATATATATATATATATATATATATATATATATATATATATATATATATGCCTCAACTCCACCCCCACTGATATAATGGCAAGTGCCCGAGTAAAACAAAAGTCCGTGTTGGCAGAGGAAAAGAAAGCACACTATGTTTGGTGCGTATAAATCCTCAAGACAACATTGTAATGTGTCAACGTACACTTCTGGTCTCACGTACGTTGAGGCTCACCCCGAGATCACATGTTTAGAGTGGTCTGACACGTTGGTTTCGAATTGTTGGTAGAATGAGACACCAGCCTGACTCTGAAGGCTTAATTTTGAGTCGATGCACACGCACGGATGGTTCCGTTTTATTCTATGCATTTATCGTAATGTTTCATGAATTATGCAAATAATATGATTAATCATATTTGTTGTGGTTAATATACTCAATGTACCATGATTATAAGATCTCATGTATTTAGATATTCATACGTTTACAATTTTATGTATACATATATGATTTACATTCGGTTGCATTTATTTGTATACAAGCCCTGTTTTCATGTCTATGATTTGAATAGATTTAAACCAATGCCTTTCAAACATACTTCCACGTGATCAAGCCGTCTTCACGGCGAAACGCGTTGTGGAATAAACAGCACTTCTTGAATACTGGTGTTTACCTCGTTCTTGTCCTGAGAGCGTGCTTCCAAGACTTTTTGTGTGAGGGAAATATATATATATATATATATATATATATATATATATATATATATATATATTATATGCGTGTAAATTCACTGAAATATATATATATATATATATATATATATATATATATATATATGTATATATATATATATGTATATATATATGCGTGTAAATTCACTGAAACAAACATAGGGTTCAGGGATGTTATAGTTAGAAATTAGCATTTAAAAAAGAACTTCACAGAAAAAATCATAGGTTTCCGGCACGTTATAGTTAGAAATTTGCTTTTTAAAAACCTTAGAAATTGTCTGAAAAAACAAAGGTTTCAGAGACATTATAGTTAGTTGGACATGTTACTCGTACAAAACCAGAGAAATTTCACTGTTATAGTTAGTTCAGCTAACTATAACTCGCGCCCGCAATGCACCGCTCATGACATCCCAAATTACATCATTCATGACATGGTCAGTGACATCACGGATGACATCACTGATGACATCTCAAATGACATCACTGATGACATCACTGATGACATCATCCAGTGAATGTGTGTTTTTCTGCAAATTAAATATGTTTTATATATGTATATCTTTACCCCTTCGATGCTCATGACGAGCTGAGCTCGTCATGAGGCACAGTGGAGCTGTGCTCATGACGAGCTGAGCTCATCATGACCACACCCATTTACAATAGGGCCCAGCACAGGAGAAGGATATCCTCCGCAGGGATGAGGTTAAGTTTGATGGAAGAATAAATGGGTATATATGTGTCTAGATGGATAATTCTTTGTAAAATTGATTGTATAATTGACTGATTAAGTGTATCTTAGTGAATACATGTGTTAACGAGTAATGTTTAAAAATGTAAATATCTGTATCAGTCTCTCACTTTGTGTATAAATGACTGCATGGGTTGATGGCATCATCCAGTGACAGTGTGTTTCTGTAGAGTTTAAATATGTATTATGTTCTGTTATGTTATGTTAAGCGGATTTGTAAATTATATATATGCCAGGGTGTATTGAAGAATGAGTGGGCATATAAGTGTCTGGATGGAGGATTTAGTGGGTGTGTTTCTGACTGTATAAGTGAGTGATTAAATATGTCCTACTGAATGCATGGGTTAGTGACTAAACTGTGTGAATGTCTGTATCAGTCTGTCTGTTGTTGTGTAAGCAGATGCATGGGTTGGTCAGTAGCTACATGAGTGCCTATATGGGTTATTGATCAGTTGCCTGAGTATTTGTATGGGAGACTGAGTGTGTGTGTGGGTGGGTGGGAGGTTTGTGACTCTGTTCATAGATGTGTGAGTGGTTGATTCACTGGGTATGTGGGTTCAAGTGTGCTTGTGGAAACAGCTGTATGGGGGTGAGTGTGAGTGTATGTTGGTGAGTGAATGGAAGTCTCAGTGGTACATGTCCAAGTAACTACATATGTAAAATGCAGTGCATGTGAGAGTTGGAGTATATAAATGACTATACGTGAGAGTCAGTGACTGTGCGAGTGGGTGTATGGATGAGTGTGTACTTGAATCAGTGATTATATAGGAGAGTAAGTATGCATTAGTATCTGTATGAATAAGTTGTGAGAAAGTGGCTCTATATGTACTGGACCAAAGTAAGGTGCAGTGTGTATAGAGGCCACCAACCACAGAGGTATAACAGAGGTTAAAGCCAGGTTTGACCTTAATCTCTAAAGTGGTAGCTTGGTCGAGCAGTAAGGCATTACTAGAGGACAGTGTAAAGCAGTTGTTGTACCTCTTCTTCCTCTGACTGATTATCACCCTGTTCAGAGGGGTGGCCTTTAGCATACTCAGCCAAGAGCTCCTGGAGCCCTACTTTGGTTGGGTGAAGGCCTATTGGTATATTTTTCAGTTTGCATAAGGACCTTACTTCTCTGAAATTTAACTGTAAGTAAGGTGTGAGGTTTAGCTCTTCCACCAGGTCCTCCTGTGCAATATTATCCTCACTAATAGTTGGGGGTTGTTGAGACATTCTAACTTGATAGTTCTAACCTTCTACCCGGACTATAGTGACTTTTATTTTTCTAAAATTTTAAAGGGTTTTGAGCAAGGCCCTGACAAGACTTCTAGTATTTTGAAACCCCAATTTCAGAATTCTAAAGGCAATTTATGAGTTCTGTCTTGTGATCAGATGGTAACCAAGTAGTCCAACAAATGCAGGTTTGTATCCCACCGCTGATCCACCAATGTGAGAAAGTGGCTCTGTATGTACTGGACCAAAGTAAGGTGCAGTGTGTTTAGAGGCCACCAACCCCAGAGGTGTTACAGAAGTTAAAGCCAGGTGTGATCTTACAAGTCGCTAGTGCTGGGGCCAAGTCAGTGGGTGTTGTCCTGTTGTTAGCAGCTGCATGGCGGGTCTTCTTCTTCTTGATCTTCTTTCTTCTTTTTTTTTCGGGATCTGAGGAAGGAAGGTTCAGGGTGCCCCTAAATACAAAATTTAGGGGCGTTACAGGTAGGGCAATTGGTCCTGTCCTGGGGTGGGTACACCCCCTAGCCTGCTCCTCTCCTGGGAGAGGGGGGCAGGAGCCTAGCTGTGAATGGGCAGGGCTTCCCATCTTCAAGATGGCCGGGGTCGTGCTTCACCTCGCCTCTCCCACCTGAGGGGTGGGGTTGGCACAGGCTGGCACACCCCCTTTCCGGATGTAGGGTTTCCCGCCAGTCTTCCTGCCAGAGTGGGGGTTAGAATTGGTGGGGGCCAGTTGCTGAGCGCAGCAAATGGTCTGGAGAAGCTCACAGAGGCAGCATACCTTTGAAGCTTCCCCCTGCCCATCCTGGGGGGAGACCTAGCACCTCGCCCAGGATGTGCATTGATGCAGGCCCAGGAGAGCGAGGGGCTCTTCACCCAGGGGTCCAGCAACATATCTGCTGTGTGGCAGCCTGGGCAGCCACTCAGTCCAGACGTGGATTGTAGGTTAGGTTTCAAGGGGCATCTCTAACCTCACACTGGCATCAGTGCGGGTTTAATGTGCATAGCAGTTTGATACCAAACTTCTCAGTCTTCAGTGAAGCCATCATGGTGCTGTGGAGTTCGTAATGACAACCTCCCAGCAATATATACTCTTAAATGGCAGCACTGCACTTACAGTGCCCAGGAATGGCCCTGGGTACTGTAGGGGCACAAGTCTCATGCACCTGTGCCCACATCACTGGCATAGGGCACCCAGCTAGAGGGGTGACTGAGGTATGCCAGGGCAGTGGGGTTTGTGGGCATAGCACAGATGTGTGCCATGTCGACTCTCTGTTTAGTTCTGTACTTAGATACTCTGCCTGCAAAGGCAGTGTGTGGGTGTCAGGGTACAGGGCCCGTAAGGGAAGCACAGTAAGAATTGCAGGCCTTAGGGGTCTCCTCTGGTCACCATGCCCTGAGCACCTAGGGTACCATTTACTAGGGGCTGATAGGTGGCCAGAGTTGCCAACTGGGTTTTGTTTCAACACAGCTTTAGGGAAAGAACACAGGCCCTGGGTACCTGGTTGGCAGTAGCCCAAGGCACACTCAGTCAATGCATATCAGCAGTTCAGCAAGGAAAGTGGGGGCATACCAATGCAAGAAAGATGGCACTTTCTCACACAACCCACAACCCCCCCTCAAATGAAAGGTGATGAGACTAACCTTGCCCTAAGGAGTCTTCATTGTCTAAGTAGAAGAACCTGGAAAGTCCATCTGCATTGGCATGGTCAGTCCCTGGTTGGTGTTCCACTTCAATGTTCAATCCCTGTAAGGAGATGGACCATCTCAGCAATTTTAGATGTTTCCCCTTCATCTGTATTAGCCATCTGAGAGGTCTGTGGTCAGTTTGAACGAGGAAGTGAGTTCCAAACAAGTAGGGCCTCAACTTCTTCAGGGACCAAACCACAGCAAAGGCCTCCCTCTCAATGGCACTCTAACCCTGCTCTCTGGGGAGTAGCCTCCTGCTTATAAAAGCAACAAGTTGGTCTATGCCTTCCTCATTGATCTGGGATGGGTCCGCTCCAATCCCCAGCTCCGAGGCATCAGTCTGCACTATGAACTGCTTGGAGTAGTGTGGGGCTTTTAGAATGGGTGCTGAGCACATTGCTTCTTTCAGGGTGTCAAAAGCCTTTTGGCAGCTAACAGTCCAGTTTACTTTCTTGGGCATTTTTTTGGAGGTGAGTTCTGTGAGGGGAGTCACAATGGACCCATATCCCTTCAAAAATCTCCTGTAGTACCCAGTCAAGCCAAGGAATGCCCTGACTTGTGTCTGGGTGGTTGGAGCTGCCCAGTCCATGATACTCTGGATCTTGGGCTATAAGGGTTGGAACTGGCCTGCGCCAACAAGGTGGCCCAAGTGTACCACAGTGCCCTGCCCTATCTGGCATTTAGATGCCTTGATAGTCAGTCCTGCAGATTGCAGGGTTTGTAAAACCTTCCCAAGGTGGATCAGGTGATCCTGCCAGGTGGAGCTAAAGACAGCAATATCATCAAGATAAGCTGCACTAATGGACTCCAACCCAGTCAGGACTTGGTTCACTAACCTCTGGAAGGTGGCAGGGGCATTCTTTAACCCAGAAGGCATAACAGTAAACTGATAGTGCCCACCAGGGGTGGAGAAGGCTGTTTTCTCTTCTGCTCCTGGGGCCATGCCAACCTGCCAGTACCCTGCAGTCAAGTCAAAGGTACTGAGAAACGTGGCTGATCCCTACTTATCTATCAATTCATCTGCTCTTGGAATGGGGTGAACATCTGTCTTGGTGACTGAGTTGAGCCCTCTATAGTCCACACAGAACCTCATCTCTCTCTTTCCACCCTGGGGATGAGGTTTGGGGACCAGAGCCACTGGGCTAGCCCAGGAGCTCTCAGAGGGTTCAATTACCCCTAACTACAGCATCTTGCTGACTTCAGCTCTGATGCTTTCCTTGACTTGGTCTGATTGTCGATAGATTTTGTTTTTGACAGGGTTACTGTCACCAGTGTCACACATTATGGGTACACCAGTTGGTCAGGCCAGGGGTCATGGAAAAGAGACTAGCATACTGTTGCAAAACTTGTTTGCAGTCAGTCTGCTGTTGGACAGAGAGGGTGTCTGAAAGGACTACTCCATCCACTGCCCCATTTGTTGGGCTGCAGGAGAGTAGGTCAGGGAGAGGTTCACTCTCTCCCTCTTGTTCCTCATCAGACACCATCAGCATGGTGATGTCAGCCCTGTCATGGGAGAGCTTAAGGCGGTTCACATGGATAACCCTTTAGGGGGTCCTGCTTATTCCCAGGTGCACTAAGTGAGTGACCTAACTCCTTTTATTCAGGATAGGGCAAGGGCCACTCCATTTGTCCTGGAGAGCCCTTGGTGCCACTGGCTCTAACACCCACACCTGTTGCCCAGGTTGGAATTCAATCAGTGCCGCTTTCTGGTCATACCAGTGCTTCTGAAGCTCCTGGCTGGCCTCAAAATTCTTGGATGCCTTTTCCATATACTCAGCCATTCCGGACCTTAGGCCAAGCACATAGTCCATAATGTCTTGTTTGGGTTCTTGGAGAGGTATCTCCCAACCCTCTTTCACAATACAAAGTGGTCCCCTTACAGGATGACCAAACAGAAGCTCAAAGGGGGAAAACCCTACTCCCTTCTGTGGCACGTCCCTATAAGCGAAGAAAAAGCATGGCAACAGGACATCCTATCTCCTCTTGAGTTTTTTAGGGAGTCCCATGATCATACCTTTCAAGGTATATTTAAAACTCTCAACAAGGCCATTGGTTTGTGGATGGTATGAGGTAGTAAACCTGTACTGCACACCACACTCCTTCCACATGTGTTTCAGGTAAGTAGACATGAAGTTGGAACCTATGTCTGAAACCACCTCCTTAGGAAAACCTACCCTGGTGAAGACACCCAAGAGGGCCTTGGTTACTGCAGGAGCTGTAGTAACCCTAAGGGGAATTACTTTAGGGTACCTAGTAGCATGATCCACTACTACTAGAATGAAATTGTTCCCTGAGGCTGTGGGAGGTTCCAGTGGACCCACAATGTCCACCCCTAACCTCTCAAAGGGGACCCCCACCACTTGCAGTGGTATCAGGGGGGTCTTTGGGTGGCCACCTGTCTTGCCACTCGCCTGACAGGTAACACAGAAGCTCACAACCTCCATCACCTTTTGGTGCATCTGGGGCCAGTAGAAGTGACTGACTAGTCTTTCCCAAGTTTTGTTTTGCCCCAGATGCCCAGGTAGGGGGATGTCATGAACCAAAGTTAGAAGGAACTCCCTGTACTTCTGGGGCACTACCACCCTCCTGGTGGCTCCTAGAGGGCGGTTTCTTGCCTCAGCATACAGTAACCCCTATTCCCAATAAGCTCTGTGGGTACCACTGACATCTCCCTGAGCTTCTGAAACAGCTTGCTGCCTCAGGATTTCAAGAGTGGGACAGACTCGCTGTTCCTGGCACAGATCTTCCCTAGTGGGTCCCCGTGGGCCCAAGAGTTCAACCTGGTAAGGCTCAAGCTCCATGGGCTCAGTTCCTTCTAGGGTTTCCAAGTCCTGAGTGGTGGGCTGTGTAGAAGCTGGTCCCCCAGTCTTCTGGTTCTTCCTCTTGGTTGGTTGGGCCATACTTTCAGGCTCTAAACCAATTTGTACACCCTTCTTTTTGCTCTGTGCTCTGGTTTGCACACACACCAGTCTAGGGATACCCAGCATGGCTGCATGGGTTATTTGCTCAACTTCAGCCCAGGCTGAAGTTTTCAGGTCATTTTCAAGCAGACAGTCAGCTGGTAACTGTGAAGAGACTACCACCAGTTTCAGGCCAGTAACCTCCCCCTAATCTAGTGTCACCATAGCCAAAGGGCGTTGGGTGGTAATGCTGTCAGCATTGGTGACTGGGTAAGGTTTCCCAATCAAGTATTGCTCTGGGGAAACTAGCATATCTTTCACCATAGTGATACTAGCACCTGTATCCCTCAGGGGTTCTACTCTAGTTCCATTAATCGAGGGGTATTGCAAATATTTTTTACAGTTGGGTGGCCAACCAGCTACATTGGCAAACTCCATTTCCCCCAAAGTGACTAGACTAGCTTGAGAGTATTCCCAGATTTGCACTGGGCACTTCTCTGATCCCATCTGTAGACTTACTGTCCCTGGGATAGTTGTGCCTTAGGGGCTTTGTTGTAGGGCCAGTTAAATGTCCCAACTTCTTATAGTTGTTACTAAGTATGGGCGAATGTAGCAACTTCGCGGTACGCTAATTCGCGCAAAAGCGTACTCGTCCGCAAAATACGCGAATTTTCTTGAGATTGTGGATTTTTTTGCGAGTTCGCAGGATTTTTTTGGACGCGGCCATCTTGTTTTCATTGTCCTCGTTGCGTATTTATGCTTCCAGTCGCTAGTTGCATGCTCGCGTTGTGCATTTCCTGTTCCGGGTCGCAATTGCATGTTCGTGTCCGTTTTTGCGTGCTCGCTGGGAAAATATCGCGCAAACTTACCCAGGTGGTTGCAATGGGCGCGGCCATCTTATTTTTCATTCATTGCTATGGTTCTGGGCATGCCTTTTCTATCCTGCTTCAATCTTTGTAATCCTTTGTTTGTTTTACCTTTTTAAAAATCTTTTTTACTCATTGTCTATCTCTCTATTTTTGTACATCTATCTTTTGTGTGTTTTTTTTTACTTTTTGTTACTTTAATAGCTACTTTTTTTTAGCTCTCTCTTTTCCTTTCTTTACTTTGTTCCCCCTATTCTTTCCTATTTTTCCTTTCTTTAACCCAGGACCATGGCGAAGGGAGCCGGCAAGCCCAAGGGGAAGAGTCCCCCACCCCGCAGCCGGCTCCCTTGTGGGCGTTTAAGGGGGAAATCTGTAAGTCCCAGGGAGATCTTCAGCCAGGCGGAGGTGGCCGCACTGGTCTTCTTTGTGCAGCGCCACCTCCCCAAGACCGTCGCAACAGGCGGCAGGCCCGGTACCGGGTACAGCCACCGGGAGAATTGCCAGCTTTGGGGTAAGGTGTGCCGGGCCATGTATCGGGAGTCAGGGGTCCGGCGCACCTACAACCAGGTGACGCACCGATGGTCCGACATACTGGACCGGGAACAAGACCTGCTCGACCTGCTTGGCATCAAGATCCCTGGGCTTGGTGAGTCCTAGTAGCTATTTAATAACTACTTTGTTTTCTTCTGCTCTGTGTTATATTGCAAATATGTTTTTCTGAAGAGCAAGAATGCTGCCGATTACATTGCAGGTAAATTATGTTTCAAAAGCTTCTGTGATTGCATGTGCTCACCTGCTCAGTGGCGGTGCTACTAGTATGCTTACTTGTTTTCAATTTTGTGCTCATTTGGCCTGAGTGATTATGTATGAGTGTACTTTACAGAACTGCGTAATGCTAGAGAGACTAGAGACTCAAGTCCAGTCCTTCCTTTGTACTCCTGCCACTAAGAAGAGCTAGTGGTGGTGGATTGATAGGTTGAGTATATTATGACTTGTTATTTAATATGAAATTGTTTAGTGGTCTGCAATCATGATGGACTGTGTCTGTCACTTCGCGTGCTGCTGAATGCTGCCAGTCCTAGTAGAACCTTTTTGTAGTTGGTTTAGTGAGTTACATAACTTTCCAAGTAGACGGTCCATGAATCCAGCAATACTAATATCCTAGTAGACCACATCAGATAGGTCAATACATTTAGTGCAATTGTTATTTTCCCGGAAATAATTTGTTATGGTTTTTTCGAAATGGTTGATTTCGTTGACAACAATCATCCATGTTTGTGTCTTTCTTTCATGTGAATCAGCACCTCCCAGGGGCAAGAGGACAGAGGTGGCTGCGCCAGCGGAGCAGGAAGGCCAGGATCGGTCTGCCTAGGGCTCTTCTGCGGGCCCCAGTAAGTTTTCCTGTTAATATTTATGATTATACTTCCCTAACTTTTACAGCACCTATTTATTCCAAAAGTTCATCATAATTCAATGTTTTCCTAAATTGCCTTTGATCTTCTTGTAGACTGTTTCTAAATTCTTATCCTGCCTCTACCATGGCGCTCTGTGCTACTACTATTTATTATTATTAGTCTGTCTGTGTAGCTAGCTAAGCTTGCACAGTTGTCAAAAGGTGTTAAACAAACTCCTATTCAGCAATAGCTCTAGGCACTGAGTGCAGTCCTCTGGGTTGTCCATAATGTCTATTGAAGTCTTCTTAATGTTTATGCTTTGACAATTCCCAACAATAAAATGGCAATGGCCACCAAGAATAAGATACTAATTTACTTTTTGTTTGGATAGGAGGACATACTACTACTGTTGCAGGGACTATTCTGCACATACAGAACTATGGACAAGAAATAGGGCATTGGTGATAATAGGCGCAGTTAGACTTTCCACATACCTCCGTCATAACAGAAGTTGAACCCCCAATCTCCTTACTGCCTAGCTAGTGTGTCAGAGTCATTACCTAGCTCCCGAATGCAGCGATGATCCCCAATGATTATACAACCCAGAATATAAGATTACGGAGTCAGAGTCCCGACCTCTTAGAGTCACGGAATCATGCTTGCAAATTGCAAACCCTTTCGCTCACTCACTCATGACCAAAAAACCACAGAGTCTATGTAAGTTTTAAAGCTTTATTAAAAGTAAAACACCTAGCTCTGTGTACTCTGTATATTAAGTTTCAATTGTGCATTATATAAAAACATTTATTAAAATCAACCTCATAGAATAGAAACGGTGAACTCATGAAAACTGAACAGTGGCTGATTTACATATTAATTGTGGGAGTACTGGTGGTGATGATGATGATGAGTAACATATTGCTCTTGTTTGTAGAAGGGATTCTTCTGTCTGTTATGAGAAAAAAGGTGCGAGTTAAAAAACAAGCATTCATCAGTTGTGCCAAAAAGTGTAGCATGTTATGGCTAAGCATAAATAAAAACACCCTCCCCTTCCGAAAGGGGAATTTTTTGTTTAGACTAGAGAGTCACAAATACCAAAATTTCTTTACGTAGTACATTTTTTTTTCATTCCTAGACAAAATAGGGAGTGGTGTATATGGCATCTAAAAATAGGAAATGTTTTTTCTAGGCAGAACACCATCGGCATAGACAAACATCAGTGCCGGGGGCAGCGTGGGCGTGGTCACTCCAGGGGCAGATGCGGTGCCACCAGTGGCCGCAGGAACTGCTGTGGGGGATGCCTCGGTAGTGGCTGGCAGTGGTAAGATATTATATTCCTTACTTATTGAGATTGCAGAGTAGGCTCGCTGCAGGGGTGTATGTTGTACAGTACAAGTACACTTTACTCTTAAGAAGAATTACAAATTTAGAACTAAGTTTTTGTCAACCAGGTAGAAGACAGTCACCCTTGACTTCACATTAACAATAGCAATAGCGGCGGGAGTTGACGAGTAACCAATGGCCTCCTCTAAATTTGACTTCAACTCTCAGCTGTGAAAGTTTTATCGAGAAGCCAAGTCAGATCAGAGATGAACTTGATGGATGGGATGAATGAAAAGGGAAAGAAGGGTGTAAGGAAGGACGAGCGAGTAATTAATGATGGGCAAAGAATAATACGTGTTTTTTGAATGCAGGCAGAGGTGGTTGGTAGGAATCTGATGCATGTCCGGTTGAAGCAAGGATGGGTGGAAGGAGAGAGAAAAGAGGACTGCATGGGTGGGTGAAACAGAAACTGTATGTGTGCGCAACATATCCTTTGGGTCAAATTCAAATGCAAGTCAAGCACGGATGCATGGGTGGCGGTTTACAAAATAAAATAAAAAGGGTGTGTTTCGGTGAGAAAAAGTAAGGTTTGTCCAGTTGAGACATTAAAAACAATGATTGACATTACTTTGAATCGATGGATGCCTGGATGGTATCTTCCTCATAGATAGCATAGGTGTATGTAGAGTAGACAAAGTAGACGGTCACTGGGTGAAGAGTGTTAGTTTGAAGACTATGTAACACGGCAAGTCCGTGCCAGAGTAGCAAAGCAGAGGAAAGTAGAAGTTGTCATTTTTCAGAATACTCCCTTGACTAACAGTAGTTTGCAAGCACATCATATATTGTGTATCTATATTGTATAGTTCACATTATCAAGTCAAGTCAAAAGTGCCTTCCTCCGGCATTACGGGGACCACTCACTATCTATGTTAATACATTTTTTTCAACTCTGTCATTTTTGTGTGGCCTGTAGGTGTTCACTCAATCAATAAAAACAAAGCACCTAAAGTGATCCTTTGTATAAGCAAATATCATGTGAAGGGATAGATGATCATATTATCTTCTTCATTTTCCTTTTGTAATAGTCAGGGGCAGGGCAGGGTGAAAGTTAAATTAATTGAGCAGTAGCCCTTGTAACAGAGTATGGCCAGTGACACCCGTAATAGAAAAGTAAGAGCTTCCCCACCTGCAAGTACTGGTAACAGTAACACGAGTCTGCGTCATCATGGCTTGCGTCTGTTTTTCTTGGGTGCAAGCTGACTGCGCTGGTATTATGCCGGCTTCCACAAGTTTACATACTAATTTCGCTAAACAAGAGAGAAGAAGAAGACTGGTGTACTGTCTGAGTCTAATGTAGTGAGTCCATAGTGCTAGTATAATTCCTGAAACTCCCACCAATGTTAGAGCAGAGGCCGACGAAGTGGGAGGTTAGATAGATATATGCCACAAATGTTATGTAATGTGCTTGCAAGTTGTTAGTGCTACTGTGACACAACTTTCTGTTGAATTATTTTGTGTTAATCATTAAGAGTATTGGTTACCGAATTTGTTTCTTTCTTCATATAGGTACTCCTTCTAAACTATCAAGGAAGGAGTTGGCTATCCGGGCCAGGCGATGGAAGCTGGAGGCAATTGTCGCCGAATATTGGCGGCTGGTGGCTCAGGAGATGGATGATGACTCTCAGTCAACAACAGCTGCATCCTCCTCCACTGCCCCTGGGTCATACAGCCAGCACAATCCTCCAGCAGTACGGCGCCGTGGTCCGGTAGCCACCCGCCGCCGCCAAGCAGTGAAACCAACAGCTGCCCCCCACAGTACCTGCAAGGCACGTGTGCACCGCTTAACCCTGCAAGTGGCCTACCTTCAGCAGGAGGTGGAGAGGCAGAAAGTCCTGATCAAGGCCCTCCCGAGAGAACTGCGTGACCACCTGGCCAAAGGACACCGCCGGCCAAAGTAGAGAGAGACTGTCCCTTGCCCCTTTTTTAAAGACTTTTGGGGGGGTGGGAATTGGGCGTTGGGGTTTTTTAACTTTTGGGGACATTTCATGGACATTGGTTGGGGTTAGGGAGTGTGGTGAGTCGGGTCTTGTGGGATAGTTTATTTTTGTTAGAGTCAAATTAATTATTTCTTTTCCACTTAAACATAGCACACATTTTTACTGTTTTGTTGGGGAGGCAGGGGGGGTTAACTGTACGTTTGTTTTCCTAAAACTTAACTTGCTGGTTGATTCAAATTGTCTAAGTAATCGCCCAAATTTGTACAAAAGTGCCTCTGACAGAGTTAGTGAATTCAATTGTCCTACTACATTACTAGTACTACCGTCAGTCTCCCCTCTCCTCGTATTCCATTATTCTTCCTCCCCCAAAATGCTTATCTTACCTGTGATTCCTGTTGGAGAATCCGGCTAGGCACAGGGCTGGCTGCATGGCAAATGGCGATTAAGGTTGGCTATGGAATCCTGGACGGATAAAATGGCATCGTTGTGGTGGTAGTAGTGGTACACACTGGCAGTAGCAGCATATGAAAAAAAGGAAATGAGACATTGAGTGGCTTGAGAGGAGCGTTAGAACAGTACGATAGTACAATACACAAGAACAGTGCCATAAATTGTAGCCTAAGCAATGCTAAAGGATTCAATCAAAACAGTTAACTACTAGTTGCGTGGATTATGGCTACTACAAGAACTAGTACTGAAGGACACAGCAGCGTAACGTTTAGTCATGTGTTGGAGGATGTTGTTGATGATGAATCCACTCGATGGCGGACATGAAATTCTGAATTGATTTGCAAATACTCATGGGTGTGTGTCAAACAGAATAAGAATATATCCTCTGATTCCTTGACCTGCCTTGAAATAGATTTTCTGTTGCTTTTGACCTTATCCTCCCCAGCAAGCGTGTGGAATTATTGGTGTCATTTAGTCACACCTCAATGAAAACCAAACAGCCTGGGGGAAGAGGGTTAGGGTTTGAAAAATGGATGGGAATGGGGGTTTTGGGGAAAGTTTTTTGGAGAGAGAAAAAAAACACAGCATGGACAAACAACAAATGAAGAAAAACAAATCTTTGGATACAAAGATATCCATAAATATTTTAAGGGACATAAAGGAAGTGCATGCATGAAGTTGTTTGCTAAATGGATGGTTAGGTAGTACCTACTACAACTTACTAACTAGTACTAAATAATTAGACAGTACAGGGCTGCAGTAATTACGCAATTTCACTTGCCTAGCTGTCCTCAGAGAGAATAAACACTTAGTAGTACATTACATTAGTTTTAAAAATAGCAAAGAAACTTATCAAATAGCTGTAGGGATGAATTTGAAGCAGAGAGCAAACGCACAGAGTCACACTCATAGAAGTTCACAAAAACAACCTTATTTTAAAGATAAGGACAAGTGAAGTGGATACTGTAACTATATGTTGTAGTTGTCCTGGTCAAATTGGGAAGTTGCATGCATCCAGCCATTCCTCTTATTCGCGGTACCCCTCCATTCCATCGGGCGCTCCGTCGATCAATCTTGGTGACCACACTGTCCACTGCCCGTGTAGTGCAAAAATAACACTTTCAGTTTCAGAGGCCACAGTATTACATACATGCATCATTTTTAAAATGCCTACTCTGAGTCTCTGTTTCCAGGATAAAAGTTAGCACACAGCAGGCCAGGGCCATGCAGACGGTCAAGGCTGGCACCACTGAGTGAACCACCCTCCATGTAGCATACCTTTTTTGACACAGACAGACAAAGCAGATCAAGTTTTATAGAGCAAGCCACATAGCCGCAATTTTACATGAACCACTGTCTGGACTCTGGTATAACACTACACTGGCACGACCACTCCATACCACGACTAGACAGACATGTAGTTCTGCTGTGGTTATTGTTGATTTGTTTACCTGTTTGCCACTCATGAAATGGCCATAGTTCTTCCGTAAATCGAAGATGATGATCCATCCATCCCAGTGAGTGACTGTGAAGATATTATGTAACTTTGGCCATCATGACTCATCATCATCATGGTGTTGGCACACTCAATGTTGTTCATGCAGTCACAGTCTACACATAGTGAGTCCAAGGACCTTTTCCATATTAAAAAATGCAACTTAGTGCCCCCTGCAGTAGAAGTACAATGTGTATTAAACAAGGTAAACAGAGTAGACTTGAGTTATATTTAGTGTGTAAAACATTAAATAATAACAGAACACATAGGATTCATTTCATGCATAACAAAAAAACCAGCAATTGCTTTCATCAGAGCCAGACAGCCAGTGTTGTCCACTGCATGCCATCTCATCATTCATTACCTGTTCCACTTTTTGTCAGCATCTTATTCTTAAGTGAAGGTGCCACAGGGCAGCCTCTTGTGTCAATTTCAGAAGTAACAGTCAGCATAGTCAGTCATTCCAGCCCCAATTCTTTTTAGGGGACTCGTCTACGAAGCGACAGTTTCTTGATTCTACATAATCTGGCCATCTGCCTAGAGGGAAATAGATAGGGGGAGTCTAGAGGAGGAGGATAGAGGAGCATGACTGAGTTGTGAACTTGTGAACTTCAGGAATGCACACAGCGGCACCTTCAATATGGAAATAAGACAAAGACAGTGCTGCTGATGGATTTGTTGTGACTAAAGTTTTGTTGTGCTAAGAGTTGCAAAACAAAGAAAGACACACAGAAATAAAAGTGAATAAGGACAGAAAAAAAGTAATTATTTCAAGCCTAGGTGTCAGAGAAGTAGAGCTCGTCCTCAAACTCTGTGAATTAAGCGGGGAGTAGGTCAGCTAACAGAGAAGAACTTCCGTCACCTAAGTCGGTGTCCTCTTCTTCCTGCGTGGATTCATGTATTTTGTAATTTGGTGGTATGAAGTGCTGATTCATCTTGATCATTGTTAACCTCTCCACATTTTTGGGCGAGAGGCGGGTCCTTTTTGAAGTTACAATGGCATGAGTAGCACTGAAAACACGTTCAGAAGACACGCTTGCGAGTAGGCAAGCCAAATAATTTATAGCCAGCTTGGTGATCAGTGGCCATTGAGGCATTTTCCCATACCAATACACCAATGGGTTCTGATCAAAGAAGACCTCTGTTGGGTCATCCAGATAGGCCTGCACCATCCACTCAAGGTCCTCCAGGGGTGCTCCACTTTGCGTACCATCTGTTTCCTTTGCATCAAAACTGGAACAAGCAAACCCTTGATGAGTTATCCAATTTGCTTCCGACAATATTATGGCTGGGCCTGGTGCAGTTGATGAATCTGATATAGTTGCTGGTGTTGGTAACGGCTCTGAGTGACTGCCTTCAGCCACAGAAGTGAACCTTGACGCCGGATGGCCTGCTGCTTCAGTAGTACTTGTGGTGGTTACTTCAATTTCCTGCCGCTCTTTTTCGAACCGAGTGGCTGACAGAGCTAGTCAATGTTTGTACTTGGAAACATCTGCTTCAGAAAAAGGAATAAATGTATTGTTGGCCAGTGCCTTTTTGTACCGTGGATCCAGAATAGTGGCACAAATGTAATGTTGTTCTGAATGTATTGCTTTAAGCCTTGCATTGTCAACTAGGCAGCTTAATAAGCTGTCCGCCAACTGATATGCGTCTTGTTTTTCAACATCAACTCGTAACGTTGAAGACACCGCCTTCAGTTGGTGCTCTAGCATGCGCAACAATGGGATAGCTTTGCCCAAAGTACAGTCCTGCCTGCTGACTTCATGCGTGAAGACCTCAAAAGGCCGAAGCATGTCTGTCAGGCTTTTAACTAGGTCCCATTCTTCCACCTCTAGCCTCATGTCTTCCATAGAAGCACCCCGTGCGTGAAAGACATACTCATTGATTACCAAGTACTGCTCAAACAGACGCTCAAGCATGTAGAAGGTTGAGTTCCAACGTGTTGCCAACTCCTGGATGAGTCCTCTGACTGGCACTCTACGGTCACGTTGAATGATCCTCAGCTGCTTCCGGGCCTTAAAAGAATGGCTGAAATGTGTGCAGATTCTTCGGCAGGTGGTCAGTAGCTTGCTGACCGTGTTTTCTTTTTTCAAGAAATCTTGAACAATAATGTTAATGCTGTGCGCCAAACACGGCACTCTGAAATAGCCACCATCAGCCACGGCCTTAACTATATTACTGCCATTATCCGTGGAAACATAACCAATCATGCGCCTTCTTGGCAGCTGTCATGCAAAGACCTTTACTGTTAAACTCCTCCAAAATGTTTACTGCAGTATGAGATTTCTCCATGGCAAACATGGCTACTGTTGCATGTTTCTGTGTAGCTTGAAACATTGTGACACTGTCAACAACACCTGCAGCTATCTTCTCTCTAACCCCCGCAAAAGAGACCCAGTGTGCAGTGATGCACATGTAATCAACAGCTGGGCAACTGGTCCACATGTCTGTGTCAGGTGGATAGTGTGAACAGCACTCTTCTGCAAAGCTGCCCCAATCACGTCTAGCACATCTTGATGTAGTGCTGGAACCGCAACTCCGGCAAAATAGGACCGGCTAGGAACCTTCCATTTAGGGCACACTGTTCCCACAAATTCTAGAAAACCCACCCCTTCCATGAAAGAAAAAGAGAGAAGGTCCAGAGCTAACATTTTAGCCAGCATTGCATTATACGGACATGGCATTGGGTGGTTACGTTCAAATAGCGCCTCCGGCCAAAACATGCTTTTAATGGTGGTCTGGACCGTTTTCATATGTGATGATGATCCAGATTTCTTCAACCCAGTTAGGCTCATTGATGTACTTCTTCGCGTTAGTGTCTCTACCAGACTCTTACTGGGCCTCCTAGATGTTGCTGGGGTAGAAGGCGTGGGAGCTACCACTGCAGTGCTGCTGCCAGGGGTACTGTGTGTACCAGAAAATATGTCTCTCGCTTCTTCACCTTCCCCCTGCACGATCAGCTCCTCTTCATCAGATGCAATATCAATGGCTACATTTGGATTTGTACTTTTGGCTTTCCGGATGTTACTTAGGTGCGCCTCCCACTGGATGCTGTGGTGTTTTTGGAGATGACCTCTTTGGCCTCCGGTACCATAGTTGGTACCAAGCTTACCCCGAATAATTACTTGGTTACAAATCAAACAAATAACATGGTTTTCTGCCTTTTTGTAATACTAAAGAAGTCCCAAACTGAGGAGTTGAGATTTCTGGTGGTGGTGGAGGTGCCAATTTCAATGCCAGATGAAGTGGAGGATGGGTGTGGCGGAATCTGACTCTGTAGTGCACTTACAGCACCACTACTTGAGGAAATGGAGGTCATGCTGAATGGAGGTCCCTGCCGGCATCTTCTGAAGAGAAAATATGGAAGCTGTAGGTCGTGTTGGTGTTGTAGTTACCTGTGTTGGTGGTGGTGCAAGTGCCACGCCGCCCACATCCCGTGCAGCATTTCGGGATAGGGTAAAAATGTCTGTCTGCTGCATGGCCACTGGGGCTGGAGTGACGACTGTGCAGTGATGACTGGGTCATCATCGTCAGACTCTTCCTCAGCAGCAGAATACACCACTTCTTCATCATCACCCATAACTGAAAGCCTTACTGGAACCTTCCTTTTACCTAGCATTGTCGGCTCATGGCGTGCCTCCCTCTCAGACTGCATTGGTGGGTGCCAATCAAGATCTAGATCATCAGAAGGAAGGGGGCTTGAAGAAGAAGTTGTACTAGCCCTCCTTTTCCTTGCTGGGGATCTGGAAGACAATGGATCATCAGGAGTGGCTTGCTCAGCTGATACCTCCGCATGAATCTTGATTTCCTGATGTGCCACTACTTCTGGAGGAACAAGCATTGTGCCTCTCCTTGTGCCTCTCCTTGCACCTCTCCTTGCGCCTCTCTTTGCGCCTCTCTTTGCGCCTCTCTTTGCGCCTCTCTGTCATATAGATATATATAGCCTGTATGCTGTGTTAAGTTAGCATGTACTTTTTAGGAGTTTAAACGCCATTTTACCTTTCTGCTACTTTTGCACACAACACATAGCTGTTGCTTTAGCTTTTAACCTAGTAGAATGTTTTTGATTCATGCGAGAAACATTTGTTGTTGCTCTGATATCAGCATTGCTTGGCGAGCTGTGTCTGTACAGTATGTGCAGAAACCTTCAAGGATATCCCAACACAGTGGTTGTTGTGAGCACTGATCTTCGCACGTTCCTAGACTTAACATACATGCAGCTGCAGCCAAGTTCTGGCTTTAGGCCCGTTTTATATTGCTTTGCACAAGAGCATACAAACACACTTGATGGTGCTTCGCATGCAGAGAGCTGGTCGAAGATGATGTGATCCCTTACCACTAGGATCTTGAGGTATGGGCCCGCCCTGCTAATACCCAAAGAGACCTTATTAGATATAATATAATATACTAGCTAGGGAGATTGAGAATTAGGTTTTGTTAAACCCTATTCATTTTAGCATAATACCATGCTTTCACTGTTTGTGTTCTATGGACTAGTGGCTATGCTGATTACTTTGTTTCTTATAATATGTTTGCTTGTATTAGCTAAGATACTGCGTTTGAGAACACTCCATTAGTGAATAAACATTTCAAATATGCACGTGTCCTCTTTTACTCCTTGTTCTGGATTGAAATGATTGTATAACTAAAGAGTGTTCATGTGTTCCACGTTACCTGAGGTGTACTAAGTCCATGTTCTGGTTTGTCTAAGCATTGGGAGTTTATGATAACCAATGAGACACTGATTGCTAGTCTGGTAGGGGATTTTTGGGTGCTAAGGTGAGTTTTGGCACACCCTAATTCACTGAGGTTCCAAGCCTCTATGCACAGTTCTGTCTGAGCACGGAATCCCTGCGACATGGCGCCCAATCGTTGGTGTTCTTATTCCATGATACTTGAGTAGTACATCGTTCAGTCCTTAACCCCTTCACTGTTGTTTCCGGTTAACGGCGGTGTCGGACAAACCTACCTGTATCCGTGTAGGTCCTTTCAAGCTTTAATCTTTCTAAAATGGTTTCATTGAGTTACTACCCAGATGTGCTACAAAGTTTCCTTTGTACCTTTGTTCTTTCTGTGTCACTATGGCTGCGGTGGACATTGCGCAACATAGCCGCATTGCGGTGCACAATCATTTGTAGACTTATAATGTCCCCGAAGATGGTATGGACGTGATTTTGGTAGTGAGTGCAGAAGTGGCTTACCCGTATGAGATCTTCTACTCATGGGTGACCTTCCCAGCTTTCAATGCAAATACACGTGTGTTCTACACATACACTCCCACGGCTGTGCCGGCAGAATATGCACCATATAGGGCACAGGAGATTCCTATTGATACTTGGCAGCATCGAGTTTGGTTTAATGGCGCCCTATCCCATTCATTATCAGCTCAGTGGTTAGGTCCTTTGTCCATTCCAGGCAAAACTTGGCCTGTTTTGGCTGGATTTACGCCTCATCCTCAGCACGGAGCATGTAACGTGGCTGAGTTAAGACGACTACATGTGGTCGCAATTAGCGTGATTAGGTCGTTAGTGCAATACGTTACACGCAATCTCCTGGGCAGGGCCCCGTGTGGTGCGGCGCTTCCTGCCGGACAGGGCGGAATGAAGCTCAGTCCTTTTATGGTCAACGCTGTGATGGGCAAGCGTCCCCAAGAAAAGGATGATTTTCCTTTCTGGCTTGCCGAGAAGTTTGACCAATTTAAGCAGTATTTCCTAACACGTCTCCTGGTGAGAAACACAGGATTCTGACAATTAGCTTACCAATAGGGGAGGAGGTAATCCTCCCTAGTTTTGCGCACACAGTCTCGAAGGAGCATGCGCTGAATTTTGCAGAAGAGTGGGCTAAGGCCCTTGCGCCGGCTCTGTACCATACGCACTGTGGATGGGATAACTTTTCCCCGCACCACGAGATTCCTTTGCGGTCTATGCCTCAGCCTCAACCTCAATATCCCATAAAGCGCAAAGCGGAGGCTTCCATTGCGGAAATCCTTGAACAATTAGAATATCAGGGTGTTATTGAAACTTGTGTGTCACCAATGAATAACTCTCTTTTTACTGTGACCAAGCCTGACGGTTCATATCGTTTGGTATTGGATTACCGGCATTTAAACTCGCATTGCCGTACCTCTGCAGTACAGAATACTCATGGCTCTGCTTTAGTGGATAGTCTCGAGCGTAAGCTTGACATTTCCAACGGTTTTTATGCCCACCATTTGGATGGTCTGAGTTCCCAATGGACCTCCTTTACTTGCGGCGGTGTTCAAAAACATTTCAAACGTTTACTGATGGGCTACAAAATAGTCCTGGAGTGTTTGCTGCCCGCATAGTCTCTCTCTTAGAGACCAGATGCTTGTTCATATGTGGATGACATTTATCTCATGGATGATGAACTGTGGGAGCATCTGTGTCGAGTTGACCGCTTAATTTGTAGCTTTGGGGACTTTTGTTACAAATTTAACTTTAAAAAATCGCACATTGCAGAGTACACAGTGTTGTTCCTGGGCTACGAGCTCAACAATGAAGGTCGAGGATTAGCTCCTCACTTCTTGGAGAAATGCGCACAATTGCGCGCTCCGACAACCCTAAAAAAATTACAGTCTTTGCTGGGATTTTTGAATTTCGGGAGGACATACATACCTGAATATGCCCAGCGTATCAAGCCCGTGTATGCTTTGATACAACCAAATTTTACAAAATCAAACTGGCTGCTTGAGCACTCGGCAATACTACAATCTTTGCAGGCTGATCTGCTCGCTTCTAAATACTTATTGACTCATGATAATCAATCACACCAACCTGGTGATAAGAATCATCCCTGGGACGGTGGATTTCACATACCTTACTTTTAATGAAGGAGATACAGTACCTATTGCTTACAAGACACACTTGTACACTTCGGCTGAAATGCGATTTTCCACTGTGGAGAAGGTTTTGACAGCTGTACAGATGGCGATTCTGAAGGAACGCGCTCTGTCACAGGGAAAACGCATGTTGGTGGTTACCCCGTGACCTGCTTTGGAGGCAGTTACGAAAGCCAGTGTACCTAATTCTAAAGCTTTGCATCCACGGTGGATACAATAGGCAGCATCATTGACGTCTCCGGATGTCACGTTAATTTTTGATGCCTCCTTGCGGTCGCAGGAGTTTTTGCAATATGAGTTTGTTCATCCTGCACCTTTGGCTATGCGGCCTTTGGAGGATTTCCATTGCATCATATACACTGATGGTTCGGCGCAGGTTGCGCATGGTTCTAAACACGCCTACGTTTCCGCTTGTGCCATTCTGGTAGGTGCCATGGTGAACGATGAGTTCAAGTCCAGAGTCGTGCACACGCAGACTCTAGGGGACTGCACCGCACAATTGGCAGAGCTTCGTGCTCTGATGCTTGCATTGGAGTACGCTGATCCTAGTGTGACTACACTTATCGTAAGTGATTCTTACTACTGTGTCCAGTCTTACAATGAGAACTTGTTCTTTTGGATTCAGAAAGATTGATGATGATATCTTGGCGGCTGTTGCTGCCACTGAGAAGGGAGGTAAATATCCTACGTTGTTCCCTTCGAAGTACACATACCACTTAAGTCCCGATAAGGTTCCTTATGTGAAAATTCCTGAAGTTGGAGAGAGGTTGATTCCCAACTTGGATCGCAGAAACAAGCTGATCACAGTGGCCCATGAAGGTGTTGCGTCTGCGTCTGCGCATGCGGGCGTTTCAGCCACTGTGTCTCAGTTACAACAACGTTTTTGGTGGCGGGGACTGTACAAACAGACGCGTGACTATGTCCTTCAATGTGACATTTGCCAGCAGATTAAATCTTCAACTGATACGCGTCCACCCCAAACACAGTTGTTCATTTCTAATAAGCCATTAGGTTGTGTTTAATTAGATCACTGCGGTCCTTTTTCTTCTGATACTCCGTATAAGTACATCTTAGTTGCAGTTGATTCATACACACGCTTTGTATGGGTCTGGCCTCATCACAGCGCTGATTTACGGACTGTCATCAGGGATTTGCGTGTCTTTGTAGGGATTTTTGCCTGTGGTACCTTCCATTCGGATCAGGGTCCTGCTTTTGCCTCTAAGGCGTATAGGGATGCCATGGCTTCGATGGGGGTCCAAGTCAAGTTTTCATCTCCATACCGACCTGAGGGTAATAGTGTTGTGGAACAAATGAACAGTGACTTAAAGCAATCACTGACAGCTCGAAATATAGGCACTGGCAGAAACTGGCTGGCCCATCTTAATGGCGTACAGCGTGCTCTTAATAATCTCCCTAGAAGGTCTCTGGGTAGGCGGACCCCATATGAAATGCTCTTTGGTATCAAGATGTATGTCCCGGACCTTGACCGTCTAGACACGGTTGGTTGGGCTGCCTCCTTTGACGTAGATGAACATTGCAATGTTTTACAGACTCTACAAGAGAAGAGAGACAGTCTTGCAAAGGAACATTTGCCCTCCACCTCGGATGATGCATTGCAGATCCCGGTAGTTGGCTGGCTACCCCAAGTTGGAGAACTGGTTTGGGAGAAGATCGATAACAAAAAGGAATTTGGTCCCTCATACCGTGCTTCGGTTCCGGTGCTTGGCGTGAAGGACACAAGAACAGTCATTTTACCTCCACTTCCAGGTCGTAAAGAGAACAGGTATATCTCAATTGACAATGTAAAAATACACAGAGTGGACGATTCTTCTTAGCATGACACCGGCAGTCTCATGTCAGCGCTTAGAGGCCCCGGTGGTTATAACGCGCTATACAAATTAAATAAATAAATAAATAAATAAATGTCCTTCGATGGTGAGAAATTCTGTATTGGCCTCTACTTCGGATCATGCTCCGGAGGTGGCCCTTGAGATGCCTGCAGTTTCAAGCCCTTTAATGAGTGCTTTGCCTGGTCTGGTACTCACCTTGATGATACAGACTACACATACCCAACTGACTTATCGATGCCTGATTTGCAAACTCGTTTAGCCACAGAATCCAGATTTTCATTTGACACTATTGGAAAGGGGCGACCATTCGGTCCCCCCGAACGTATGGTGGAGTACCACGATCCCCCCGGGAAGCCATCTTGGGCGGGAGGCGAGTCTCGGCTGGTATGCCCGAAGCGGCGTAGCCGGGGCGCGCCTTTTTCCCGCCCTGGAGTGGGCTAGCCTAGACACTGACGCGGCCGGCCACGCCCTTGGGGCAGGCAGGGGCGGGTTTACGCCCGCCCTGAAGACGGATAAAAGGAGCAACAAGCCAAGGAAGCATCCTCTTGTTCCTGTGCTCTGAAGCTGCACCACCTTGCTGCACGTGAGCTCGAGACGGAACGAAGAGCCAACTTTGAGCGTTGTAATCTTTCTTGTTTGTTTTGCAGATACTCTGTTGGAGAATGCCCAAGAAAGCAGGAAAGCGAATGACTACCGACCAGATGCTGCGTGTTCTTATGAAAGAGGTGACCGACCTAAAGAGGCGAATGGCGGATAAAGACGAGGAAGGGGGACCGAAACGTCCTTTGGCAGGAGCAGCTCCGGGAGGAAAAGGCAAGAGGCCCAGAAGGGGAGCAGCTGGGGGAGACATCCCGGTTCCCTGTACCCCACTCGAAGAACCAACTCCCGTGCCGGAAGAGGGGAATCCGATTCCCGTGGTGGTCACCCCCGTGTCCGGGGAGGATATGCCGCCCGAGCTGGCAGCACAATTAGCAGCGTGGTTGGGTAAAGGTAGCAAGGGCGCCACGGCTGACGACGCGCAGGTGTTGGTGAAACAACTGCGTGAAACAAGGGAAGCGGCGAAGGCACCATCGCCGGCTGCGGCAGTAGAGAAGCCACCTGGGACAGGTCCAGTCACAGATACAGCTTCCGGTTCAGGTAAGCGGCCATTGCCGATTGCGAGGGATGAGTCTGCACCCTCACGAAGGGAAAAGTTGGGTCAGCATGTCCCTCTGGCAATTAAAGAGAAGATATGGGCAGAGGAGTATATAAACATCTTCTCGTTGCTTACCGATCATTATGAGATGGAGCATGTTAAGAGCCAGAAGGAGCTCATGCATCTTAGTGTTTGGCGCGCAAAGATGGCCGCCTTTAAGGTAAATGAAAACATTGGCACTTGGGGCAGAGCGTGGGGGATTTTTACATCCATCATGGGTGAACGTAGGCCCGAATTGCTGTCCGAATTGCCGATTTATCAGACACGGATCATGGGGTATTCTGTATCACACGAGGGCAATCAATGGTTCTGTTACGATAATATTTTCAGAAAAGCGAAAGAACATGATAAAAACTTAACTTGGGATTGTTATGATTCTGTGTCTTGGTCCAAAATGGAAGATACTGGTATGTTGAAGTTGCCATTGGTAGGGAGTAGCGTGGGTGAATCCTCCCGCCAATATGCTGGGACGCCCTTTCGATCAGGTACGAGTAACGACAACTACTCGAGGCCGAGCGGCAACACAGGTAAAAGGGGGATTTGTTGGAACTTTAACAGGGGTAAATGTACAAGGCCCCAGGGGTCATGCAAATTTAGGCACGAATGTGGTGGGTGTGGGCAATCATCCCATCCTGAGTCCATGTGCAGAGCCAAAACGGGTGATAACGGGGGTAGAGGAGGCGCCAAACAGGTCTGATATAGTCCGAGGGGCGCCTTTACCTACTCCGATTGATACCATGGCAATGATTCCCTGGCTCAGCGAATACCCGGATCACGCTTCCGCTGGGGTGTTGCGGAACGGGTTTTCATATGGTTTCCGCATCCCAGTGGGGGAGTTTCAGGGTATAGCGAAATGTAAAAACCAAATATCGGTTTTGCAACATACGACCGTGGTACAGGAAAAGATCGGGAAAGAGGTTACTCGAGGTCGAGTCGCCGGTCCATTTAATGTGCCACCAGTAGCTAACTTTGTTTGTTCCCCTTTAGGGGTGGTCCCCAAGAAGGACCCGGGTGAGTTTCGGCTGATACATAATTTATCAGCTCCACGTGGTCTTTCCGTAAACGATGCGATAGACCCGAAAGTGTGTTCGGTGCGGTACGCATCCTTCGATGAGGCCGTAGCCATATTGAATCGCCTGGGGCCCGGTGCGCTGATGGAAAAATCTGATATCGAGTCAGCGTTCCGGTTGCTCCCGGTACATCCAGACGATCAGCGTCTCCTTGGTTTCATGTTTCAGGGTCACTATTACATGGATAGGTGTATGCCAATGGGGTGCTCTATATCTTGTGCCTATTTTGAAAAGTTCAGTTGTTTCCTGCAATGGGTCTTCACAAAGAAGACGGGGTTTCAACATGTTATGCATTATCTCGATGACTTTTTGTTTCTGGTGGCAGCCGGGGATCCGGAATGTGGACAGGCTTTGACTGAATTTTGTGTCTTGATGAATCAGTTTGGCGTGCCATTGGCACCAGGTAAGACTGTGGGTCCCTCGACTTGCCTCGAGTTTCTGGGGATCGAGCTCGACTCTGAAGAAGGTTGTTTTCGTTTACCAGGAGACAAAGTGTTAAGATTCAGGGCATGCCTGCAAACGTGTATAAGTGAGTCTAAGGTTAAGCTACATCAATTACAACAATTGGTGGGACAGTTGAATTTTGCCCTAAAAGTAATACCGATGGCCCGCCCCTTTTCCCGCTCGATCGCTCAAGCCATGGTCGGCCTGAAGGAGGGTCATCATCGCACAAGGCTCTCGGCAGAGGTTCGCCAGGACATGCGCATTTGGTTGGCATTTCTGGCGGATTTCAATGGTCGAATTGTCTGGAACAAACCGGCGGTGTCCTCTGAGGAGCTGGGGCTGTGGACAGATTCGGCAGGGAGCATTGGTTTTGGTGCCATATTCGGCACTCAGTGGTCGGCACAAAAATGGCCGTCATGGTGGCATGATAGTGGACTGACAAGTAACATTGCTTTTCTGGAACTTTTTCCCATTCTGGTGGCCCTGAGAACTTGGCCCGAGGGGTTCAGAGATCACTCTGTGGTATTCTGGTCTGATAACATGACCGTGGTGGAGTGTATCAATAGCCAGGCAGCACGATGCAAATGGATTCTGAGATTGCTCAAGGAAATTGTATTACTGTGTATGCAATTGAATGTGCTATTTAAGGCAAGACATGTGCCGGGGGTGATGAACCAGGCGGCTTATGCGCTTTCTCGTTTTCGTATGCAGGCCTTCTGGGGTTTTCTGCCCACAGCGGACCCGGTGGCGGCACCCTTTCCCGAAGCTCTCTGGTCTCTCGGTGCCCCGAACTTCGTAACCTCGTGGGAGAGAGTTTAGCACCCTGGACGAGGAAGTCATATGAAGGGGCGTTCCGTTCTTATTGGGCCTTTTTGGGGGCTGCTAGAGGGGAGCTTTGGGGCCAGGAGGAGTTGGTAGTGAAATTCCTGCTGTCTTTACTTCAGGCAGGCAAATCAGTGGCTACGGCCCAGAGGCATCGGGCCGCCATTTCCTTTGTGGCTAGGGCTCATGGGATCCAGGACCCGACAGCGTCTTTCGTTGTGCAAAAAGCGCTACGTGGGTGGCAACGCCTTGAGGGTCGCAGAGTAGATGAAAGGCGCCCGATAGGTTTGGATAGGTTGGCCCTGTTGTTATCCATACTCCCTGCAACGTGTTCATCCCAGTATGAAACAGTGTTATTCCGAGCCGCTTTTACGCTGGCATTCCATGGGGCTATGCGGGTAAGCGAACTAGTGGCAAGGAACAAGCAGGACGTGATGGGGGGACTGTGCCGAGAGCACGTTCAGGTCAGAGGGGGGACAATGACTGTCTCGTTTGTCAGGTCCAAGACCGATGAGGGTGCGATGGGTGATTGCATAATCATACAAAGGATTCCCGGGTCCTCCATGTGCCCGGTGAGTTGTGTAGAGGAATATTTAGCACAAAGGGTGGCATCATGGGGGGGGACCTTGTTGAGACACGCTGACGCCACCCCACTGACGAGGTTTCAGTTTCAGCGGGTGCTTGCGATGTCGATTACCGCTGCGGGCTTGAACCCGGGCAAGTTTGGGACCCATTCCTTTCGGATAGGGGCTGCTACAGAGGCTACAGCCAGGGGTCTGAATGTCGAACAAGTTAAACGTGTGGGGCGTTGGTCCTCCAATTGTTATAAAAGGTATGTGCGGTTGCACATGTTGTGAAGCTGTAATGTTGTACTCACGCTTCTTGTTTTTGTTTGGTTTCAGTTGCGCAAGCCTACGAGGCGGGGCGGACTATGCAGTCGACCCAACACCGGGCCAGCGGTCAGACTTCACCGGCTGTGAAAAAGGAGGTGTGGGTCGTGGGCCACTCATACGTGAGGCGTGCCGCGGATGTATTCAAAGCAGGTGACATGATTCACGTGGCTGGGGAATACGGGTACAGTGTGTCCTTCTACGGAAGGGGCGGACTCTGTATTGACCAGTTTCAGTCATTTTTCGAGGGTTTGCTAGGGCGGACGAGGTCACCGCCGTCTATAGTCATAGTACATCTTGGGGGCAATGACTTGGTCACCACTGGTAGACGACTTCTTCTTGAGGCGATGCTTTCCACTGTAAGTTGGTTAGCGAGGAGAGTTCCAGGGTGCACAATTGCATGGTCCCATATGATCCCACGAAAAGTATGGCGGGGGGCTATTTCTGTTTCTGCTCTGAATCATTCAGTAAGAAAAATTAATAACAAAATGAGTAGATTGTTCCGTTCCAATACACTGCATTCTATTTCGCATGGTTGTATTACTGGTGACAGTATGTATTTGGGGGATGGTGTTCATTTGTCCCGGGTGGGGAACGAGTTACTCATAGGAGACTTGATAGCTTGGCTAAAGACTTTAAGACATGACCTTTAGGTAGGAGTGTTGTGGGGGGTCCGGATAGCCGGTCAACTATCCGGCCTGTGGCGGTAAGGTCATGATCGGTGAGCACTAATTGGAAGATCCCTATGAGTGGGCGTCACCCATTACGGATGGGAGCGCTCGGGGGAGGTGGCCATTGGCCCCTCAACGGGGAGGCGGTCCCTTCTAAGGATGGGCCGCCGAAAGGAAAGGAAAGGCGGTCAAGGCCCCTTCCTGGGTAGGAGGGGCTACAGCCCCCTCCTGGAGAATTTCCCGGGGCCAGGACATCTGCGACGGCAGATGTGGTAAGTTGTGTGGGGTTTGGGGGGGGGTCTACGCTACCTTCTAGATACCTCACACGAGTCCTCGGACGACCTTTAAGTGGCGTCGAGTTTATTGGGGCCCCCGTCAAGTCAAGGGAAATTGGTAGTTGCACTTGAGGTACACCTCTGTGTGGTCGCCCCTCACAAGTGAGGGGGATATTTCTGGTTTAGGGATCTTGACACCGGTTACGACCTTGCCGTTGGCCCTTAAACGTTAGGATGTACAATTTCAAAATTTCAAGTTAAATGTTTTGTAGGATGTTAGTTCGGCTAGGAGAACCTTTGTATTAGAGAATATGTTAAGGTTAGCCAAACATCGCAATGTCGTAATGAAATTGTACATAATATGAAACTGTTATTTTAATGTTTTAATTTTGTTTCATATTTTAATAAATACGGCCGGGAGGGTCACTCCCTCCCGTCTTCCAAAAGTTCAGAACCGTTTCCGTTTTCCCATCCTTGGGGATTGTGTTGAGAGGGGGTGGCGGGTATCTCAGCCATATGGAAAGGGGCGACCATTCGGTCCCCCCGAACGTATGGTGGAGTACCACGATCCCCCCGGGAAGCCATCTTGGGCGGGAGGCGAGTCTCGGCTGGTATGCCCGAAGCGGCGTAGCCGGGGCGCGCCTTTTTCCCGCCCTGGAGTGGGCTGGCCTAGACACTGACGCGGCCGGCCACGCCCTTGGGGCAGGCAGGGGCGGGTTTACGCCCGCCCTGAAGACGGATAAAAGGAGCAACAAGCCAAGGAAGCATCCTCTTGTTCCTGTGCTCTGAAGCTGCACCACCTCGCTGCACGTGAGCTCGAGACGGAACGAAGAGCCAATTTTGACCCACCCACCAGCCCCTGAGGACAGCAAGTGTTTTTGAATAAAGTTTGATGTGGTAACTCTAATTTTGTTTGCAGGTTCGGATTATTATCGTGATAACTTTGAATATGCAATAAAGAATGGTCAATTTGTGGTATGTTTTGCAAATAAAGTAATCCTGCTCTAGTGTTGATCAGTAAGCATGCTTTTAATAAAGTTGTTGTTGTTACTGTCTTTTAAGTAAATTAGTCATTTAGTTTAGAATTGTCGTATTTATTTTCGGTCGGGCGGTAAGGTCATGATCGGTGAGCACTAATTGGAAGATCCCTATGAGTGGGCGTCACCCATTACGGATGGGAGCGCTCGGGGGAGGTGGCCATTGGCCCCTCAACGGGGAGGCGGTCCCTTCTAAGGATGGGCCGCCGAAAGGAAAGGAAAGGCGGTCAAGGCCCCTTCCTGGGTAGGAGGGGCTACAGCCCCCTCCTGGAGAATTTCCCGGGGCCAGGACATCTGCGACGGCAGATGTGGTAAGTTGTGTGGGGTTTGGGGGGGGGTCTACGCTACCTTCTAGATACCTCACACGAGTCCTTGGACGACCTTTAAGTGGCGTCGAGTTTATTGGGGCCCCCGTCAAGTCAAGGGAAATTGGTAGTTGCACTTGAGGTACACCTCTGTGCGGTCGCCCCTCACAAGAGAGGGGGATATTTCTGGTTTAGGGATCTTGACACCGGTTACGACCTTGCCGTTGGCCCTTAAACGTTAGGATGTACAATTTCAAAATTTCAAGTTAAATGTTTTGTAGGATGTTAGTTCGGCTAGGAGAACCTTTGTATTAGAGAATATGTTAAGGTTAGCCAAACATCGCAATGTCGTAATGAAATTGTACATAATATGAAACTGTTATTTTAATGTTTTAATTTTGTTTCATATTTTAATAAATACGGCCGGGAGGGTCACTCCCTCCTGTCTTCCAAAAGTTCAGAACCGTTTCCGTTTTCCCATCCTTGGGGATTGTGTTGAGAGGGGGTGGCGGGTATCTCAGCCATATTCACATACTTCAGGGAAACCCACAAGGCTAAGAGCCTACGCGACTTTGTTTAAGAAACATTTTTTGATTCCCCCTTGGACTTACATTTGGCTGGGTCTTTTTGCTCTCTATCTTTTTATGTCTATTGGTTTTGTGTTTTTTTTCCGATTTATTAATGGACATTATGTCGAGGAGAGAACATGCATTAGACATCTGAATGGAACATTGGCTCCCCACTCCTCATCACATTCAGCCCACAGATTGAAAAGAGACTTGGCCTTTGTTAATATCACCGCGTGGCCTGTCCTGGATGGAATAGCCTGTGATGCAGTTAAATTTCAAATCCATGGCCCGACTGAAGTTATTAATTTATTTATTTTTGTTTTGTTTTTGGGAGACCTTTATTGTGCACAACATTGTTGTCATACAGCGTACATTTCGTGGCATGCAAGGGCCGGTCAGGCCTTATACAGTCAAGTGGATCCTTAATTGTATGACACAGCCATTTAGCCGGTAACCCGGGGGTCCGGAGGCGATATCCAAACACATGTATATACAACATTCTGGTAGTCAGTTATATGAATGATAGGTCTGCGTTTTATCTTTTATTATTAACATAAACATTGCAGGTTTAGTCAAGCATCAGTACTGTTGTGCTCAGCGTTCAAGTCCCCACTGAGGATCTGGGAATCCGCTGTGATTAAGCAATAGTGGGGGAGCTGTCGATAGGTGGTGGTTCAGACGTGTGTGTATAATGCCGACGCGGGTGTGGCAAAGCGTGTAGTGGTATAGCTCACTGAGGCATAGGAGCAAATGGTTAAGCTTGGCGTGGCTTGTTTGCAGCCATTGTGTATGGAGACCAGGATATCCGGTAGTGTGGTGTATATGCGTCTCTCCAGTGTTGTGAGTAGGAGATCACAAAGTAAAAGGCGGGGGATGACGGTAGGTGCACGTCGTATCCTGGTCGTAGCCTAATGTGGCTGGGGTGTCGGTGCAAGCCCGCATCTTACTGAAGTCCTTGGGTGCTGTCGCTGCTCAGCTGTTAGCAAGTGCCATGCGTTCTGTGAGGGGGTCGTTCCTTGCTAGCTGTATGATGCATCGGTTATCTTCATCTGCAAGAAGAGAGGGGGTCTGGTAGGAAAACATGACCAGTGAACTAACTGTCCCCTATGTCTATGTAACAGTGGGAAAGAAAAACCTCTGTAAGTGGGAAGGCAGGTGAGGTCAGGGGAGGGGGGGCAGAGATCAGTATGGGTCCTTTGGGGGGTGAGCTGGTACGAGGCGAGGTGCAGCAGAGTGTTCCGTATTTCTAGAAAAATTGGGGGTGAGGGGGGAAGGGCAGTTAGCATGTGCCTAGGCAGGCCGAGGCGGGGGTGACGGTAGTTGCGCCGCGTGGGGCAGGTGTCAGGTGCATGGCCGAGAGGCGTAGCGTTCAGTACCCGCTAGGATGGGGCTTAAGGCTTAGAGCCTAGGGAAGCAATGGACACAGGGGGGGGAAGGGGATATAAAGCTGTGGTCGCTGTGGTCGTTGGTTGGCTTCGTAGTGGTAATAGGGCTAGTTGCTTCAAGTTATTCCTTGCTCCTGGCAGGTGCGCTGGAATATCTTAAGGAGGTTGTCCCAGAGCTGAGCGATGGGGAATTTTCCAAGTCCTGCGGTTTCCTCCCGGGGGAGGACCATGCTTTCCGCCCGCGCCCAGTTGGTAAAGGAAGTGTACCAGTGCCGAATGTGTGGGGGGGCCGTGGCTTTCCAGTGTTTAGTGAGTAGGCGTTTCACAGTTATGAGACCCATATCCCAGAAGCGCGCCTGTACTTTGTTAAGTTTTGTATGTTTGTACAATCCCAGGATGCACGCCTCCCATGTGTAGGGCATCTGTTCGTCAGTGTTGTATGTGAGTAGTACTGTAACGTCGTCCCAGTATGTTCGTATGTCAGGGCAATGCCATAGCATGTGCAAGAGGTCTGCCCCATGTAGGGAGCAGCGTTGACAAGCAGCGGTCGTGATTGCGAAGTACCTGTTGATTTTGTCGGGCGTGAGATAGGCTCGGTGTAAAATGTAGAATTGAATGATTTTAAAGCGGGGGTTGCGTGGAATGTTTGTTGGTCCGGCTAAGATCATCTCCCATTCCTTTTCAGTCCAGTCCCGTCCCCTGTCCGCTGCCCATTTTTCCCGCAGCGGCATCGTTGACGTTTGTGAGTGTGCCTGTAGGGCTTGCGCTAGCCAGTGGATAATGTGTGAGCCATTGCCCATAACATGCAAATATTGCATAAAGGTGTGTTCGGTGGTTCCACTGTCATGTCGCCCCAGGAGGTGGTGAGCGTACGCAAGAGGGACGCATGTAACAGGAACTGGCCAGCTGGGAGGCCTGTGTCAGCCGCAAGAGTCGCAAAGGGGAGCAGCTCTCCATCCGCATACAGATCACTGAGCGTGTCCACACCTGCTTGCATCCAGGCAGTCAGGCGTGTCTCAGTCAGCGTGCCTGTCGGGCTGGGAGTGCCCAGTAGGGGCAATATCGGGGAATATGGTGTAGTTGCCAGGGTGAGCCGCAGACATCTCAGGAAGCACTTGCGTGCTACTGCGAGGTGTAATTGGGAGGGGCAGGGCGCCTTGGTTAGCGGATGGAACAACGTGCAAATTTGGGTTTGCGTCCAGGCAGCGGTGTCGAGGTTGTGTCCTCCAGATGGTTGCCGCTTAGCCACCCCGTTACCCATTGCAGTTGTGCCGAGAGGTAGTACAACTCCATGTTGGGGACCGCTAGGCCCCCCGAGTCAGTGGGCATATACAGCTTGGTCAATGCCACTCGGGGGCGGCCTGCATTCCAAATGAGGCTGCGCATCAGGACCTCCAGGTCTCAAAATATTCTGTTGAGCACATACGTGGGAATATTGGCGAAATAGTACAGCAACCTAGGCAGCACAATCATTTTGGTCAGTGCTATCCAGTAGGAACATTGAGGGGCAAGGTGTTCCAGAAACTGATTTGTGCCCTAATTGAGCCGATCGTCCGCAGGAGATTCCCTTCCAGGACATCTATTGGGTCCCGATAAATTCGTATCCCTAGATACCGGAAGGTGGTAGGGTACCATTGTAATCTCCCTCCGCCCAGGCGGATGTCGCACTCAGGTGTGTCTGGGCTGAAGGGATAGGCCCCCGATTTAGCCCAGTTGACTCGCAGACCCGACATCTCCTCAAATGTCCGAAAGACGTCAGTTAGGGAGGCAGGGATATCAGTTATGTCTCTAACGTACAGCAGTAAGTCGTCTGCATAGAGTGACACTGCATGTAGGCCATCCGCCAGTGGTATCCCCCATTCAGGTCCCTGGGTCCTGAGAGTTGTGGCTAGGGGTTCCATAGACAGTGAAAACAGTATGGGCGACAAGGGGCAGCCTTGTCTAGTGCCTCTTCGCACTCGGATGACGTCCGAGAGCAGTGCACCTGTGCGGACCCGAATTGTTGGTTTGTCATATAGGAGGCCCACCATAGCCGTGTAGTCATCCCCCAGCTGGCACTTCTCAGTAACCGCTCTCAGGTATGGCCACTCAACCGAGTCACAGGCCTTTTCCAGGTCTAATATCAGGCATCCTGCTCTGGGCCACTGCTGGACAGCATACTTCTGTATCCGGAAGAGGCGGCGGATATTGTGGGAGGTGTGTTGCGTCGGGACAAAACCGTTCTGGTCTTGGTGTACCAGTCGGGGTATGTGAGGGGCCAGTCTGTGGGCTAATGTGGAGGCCAGTATTTTGTAGTCTGTGTTTAGTAGCGCTAGGGGACGGTAAGAGCCCATCCGTGTGCTGTCTTTGTCAGGTTTAAGGCTAGAGATCAGAGTGGCTTCATTTAACGTTGGGGTAAGACCGCGTCCTCCGCAGCAGCGGCCTACATTTTCAGGAGTTCCGGGATGAGGATATCAGAATTGGCCTTGTCGAATTCGGCTGGGAGCCCGTCCGGTCCCGGGGATTTGCCGTTGGACAAATTAAAGATAGCCTCTCGGATCTCGTCTGGATCAAGCGTGGCACCCAATTCGTCCTGCTGGGCAGTTGTGAGTTGTGGCATCTGTAGAGGGGAAAGGTAGTCAGCAAGTAAGGGCAGGGGCTTGGTAGCCGGGAGCGATATAGTGTTTCATAGTGGGTGGTGAACGTTTCGTGTATGTGGCGCTGAGTGTATAGTAAGCCCCTTCCTTCCACATGTATAGCCATTACTGGGGTCAAGCGAGTTTCCTGTGATATCAGCTAGGCCAGGAGTCTGCCAGGCCTGTCACTCAGGTGGTGTGTTCTCGCCGAGTGCGCTGCGTAATTGATGTTGCGCAGTTGTTTCAGTAGTCGTGCATTTTCTGCTTGCACCCCCTGTAACGAGTCAACATCTCCCCCAATAGCCTCCTCCTCTCTGTCGAGCAAGTCGGATTCTAGTTTAGTTAGGTCGCCCTCCAATTGGTGCCGTATGTGTCCCTGTGTTCTCAAGCAGTAGCCTCGGATCACTACCTTGAAAGCATCCCATTCTATCTGGGGGGAGGACGCCGTGTCTGTGTTTTCCTCGAAGTACTGGGCAGTGCGTGTCAGGAGTGAGTCGCGAAAGGTCGCATCAAGCAGCAACACGGGCTGTAGTCGCCAGGTGGGTACAGGGGGGCGCAGGCGTTTCCAGAATATAGATAGAAAGTGTGGGTTATGATCCGAGTGCGTGCGGCCCATGTATCGCGCGTCTGTTACTAGAGGTAGGAGCTCAGTGGATGCCATGAACCTGTCAAGGCAGACATGTAGATCATGGGCGCCAGAGTAATAGGAGTAGACCCGCGCTCCGGGGTTGCGCGATCTCCAGACATCATGGAGGTCCCACTGTGCAGCCCACCCAAGTAATGCTTTTGTGGTGCCCCGCGTCACGCGTGGGCGCATTAAGTGCGGGCTGGGAGGAGCGGTCCAGTGTTGTATCAAGTGTGCAATTGTAGTCCCCGCCCAGTATCCATGGAGCCGCGTGCCAGGTCGCCATTGTGGTGGAGAGGCGCGTCAGGAAGGCCCCCTGATCTATATTAGGTGAGTATAGGGACACCAGAACCACCTGTTGCCCATCCAGTCTGCCCTGCACGGCAACGAATCTGCCCTCCTGGTCTATGGTGGTATCAGTAGCTGTCCAGGGGGTTCCAGGACGAACCCATATAAGCGCGCCGCGAGCAAATAAGGAGTAGTCTGTGGCATTAAGGTGGCCACGACATCTGTGGCGTAATGCGTGTACCTCTGTCTTATTCAGGTGTGATTCTTGGAGTAGTGCTATGTTTATCTTGTGCCTTTTCAGGTATATATAGATCTGGTAGCGTCTGGCCGGTGTGTGCATTCCCCTGACATTCCAAGTGCATATTCGTATTTCAGCCATATCTGCCATTCGTGCAATATCTCCCATCCTCCCCACATTTCAAAGCCCCGCTTGTAGTTCCCCACCAAGTCCAGTGTCCCATCCTCAACTCGAAAAGGTTGCCAGTCTTAAACACAGTGTGGAATGATCTCCAGTGGTACAGAGGGGTAAGAAAGAGAGGAAAAACATGTAGCCTCAACATGGCAACAAAATCGAAAATACCAAAAGGTCGGCTGCACAACATGTTGCCGTCCAAACGCTCTAATGAGCTCGTAAACTATACAGTTCTAGGGGGTTTCGTGTGACTTGTTCGTGTAAGAGTAGTAGTTACAGTGTAGTTCGTGGGGAGTGTAGCATCCCTCCCGGGTGGGTAAAGAGGCCGAAGCTGTCCAGCGGGTGCCCAGGCCCGCTGTTCGGTATAGTGTCAGTGGCTTCCCCAAGTGTCAGTGGTGGGGGAAGGGCCCCCAGGGGAGGTCCCTCTCCTCAAGCAGCTAGGGCAGCAGCGGCAAGTGTATGCTGCACTGCAAATTTGTCACTTATTCCCTGCTAGTGAGTGTTCGGGCCGAGTGTAAGAAGCAAAAGGTTACTCACAGTGTCTGGCTCGTTCCTGATCCCCCAGGCTGGGGAGTCTGCGTCCATAGATAGGCACACAGGTTACCTGTGAAGGGGCGGGCAGCTAGGCGGGTGCCCAGCTGTGTCCGCGCTGCATTCCGGAGGCGTGGTGATTTTTAGCCCTGATCTCTTGACTGGGTAGGAGTATTCTGCATCATTCAGAAACTCTGTCCATCACCTTTTCCAAAATTGATTTTATCCACACTATGTGTGGGAGGGTATACTCAGACGTGAGTCCCTAGCTCATTGCACCATCAGGATTCAAGCAAGCCGGGCCGACGAGGCTGAAATGCCAGAAACCGGTCCCCGGTAGCTTGTCTCCTTCCCAGTATAAGAATTGGCTTGGTAGTTTGGTTTGCCCTGTTCCCATCATGCACTGGGACAGGAACAGACTAATTTGCATATAGCCAGGTTCTGAAGCTGGGATGGTGCAGTGAGCTAAAAAACGGTGATGGATCTAGCCCTGATCTCTTGACTGGGTAGGAGTATTCTGCATCATTCAGAAACTCTGTCCATCACCTTTTCCAAAATTGATTGTTAGCCCCTGGTCAGCCGAAAAGGTCTGCTGTTTGAGGCGTGACTTCTGGAGGCTCTTCGGAGCGCTGGGTGTCCGGTAGGCCGTATACCGCCTCATCGTCCGTTAGGGATGCGGTCGGGCTGGCGTTTGGGTGTGGCGATTGGGATGGAGAACTGCTGATTTCCACCACCTTGCGTAGGGCATCCCGTTGATCCTGTAGAATTTGGTCCATGGACGGAGAGTGTGTTGCCGCTTCTCGATTCTGTGGGGATGAGGGTGTTCTGCGGCGGCGCCGCCTTCTCGGTCCCCGAGTCCGTTCCGTGGTAGTGGTTCCTCGTGCTTTCCTAGGTGCGTCTGGCATCCCTTCATCCAGCCAGGCCTCCGCTTCCTCCGGCCTTGTGAAGAAGTGCGTCTTATCTTGCGCGACCACTCTAAGTTTGGCTGGGAAGAGCAGTGAGTACTTGAGATCCGCTTGGCGTAGGCCCCTCTTCACTGCCAGGAATGAGTGTCTCTGCCTTTGTACTTGCACGGTGTAGTCGGGAAAGAACATTACGGTAGCATTGTCGATGTTGACTTCCCCCAGCTTCCTGGACTCGCGTAGTATCGCATCGCGGTCCCTGTAGTTGAGTACTCGGAGGAGGAATGGCCTGGGGTTCGAGCCAGGTGGTAGTGGTCTCGTGGGCACGCGGTGAGCTCGTTCCACCACGAAAAGGGGTGAGAGCGTGTCTTCCGGTAGCAGGTCACTCAGCCAGTCCTCCACGCAGCGAGCAGGGTCCGTCCCTTCCCATTTCTGCGGAATGCCCACTAAGCGGATATTGTTTCTTCGCGCCCGTCCTTCCGCGTCCTCGGCGTGGTCTTCTAGAAACTCCACCCTGTTTAGGAGATCTTGGATATGTTTATCTGCCTGGGTTATCTTCGGTTCAATGGCTGTCACCGCGCTCTCCAGCGTCGTGGTGCGTTCTTGGAGTTTTTTGTGATCAGCTCTAAGGTGGGTCAGGTCAATGGCCACTCCATCGATCCTGGTCTCTAGGGAAGTGCGCGTCTGCTGGAGGGATTCTTCCATTCTTTCCATGGCCGCCAGCACACTGTCTAGTTTCGACGCCACGTGTTCCGCGTCCATTTTGGGCGCCGCTTTCGTTTGCTTCCCCTTCGACGACGCAGTTCCTGATCCAGTGCGTGTCATCACCCCTCCAGACATGGGCCAGGCAGGGTGTGCAAGCAGTTCCCGCTATCAGGAGGAGGAGAGGCTGCGGTGTGCAGCGTGCAGTCATTGAGGGAGGATTATCCCTGCAGGCCTCAGGCTATCTCTGTGATGAGGGGCGTGTTCAGTGCAGTTGCCTAAGGGTCCCGGTCGTGGATCTCCGGGTGGTATGCAGCAGGCGCCTTCCGTTGTAGTGGCAGTTGCTCCGAGCCTCAGGGGGCGAGCGTCACGCAATCGGGTCGTGGGGCCCATCCGCAGCTCCGCACTCGATTCGCGCCTGCCAAGTTTGTGAGGTCTGTGGTGCCCAGGCGTGCAGGTTCAGCTTGGCAGTGGGTAGCGGGAGTGGGTCGGCAGTCCGCCTCAGGAGGGAGGAAAGTGCTTTTCGGTCTGTCCCCTGCACCCCGCGGAGTTCGTGCTCTTTTAACTTTTTTGGTTTTGGCGCCAGCGTGGGGGGGAGTGTGCAGGCGTCCCCAGTAATCTCCGCGCCTCTCTAGCGTCCCAGCCCGTGTCCAGGCGTCGCCTACTGCAGTCCGTGGCCCCCCAATAGGCATTGTTCACAGGGGGGGGTTCCCAGGTCCAGGGGGGGTTGGGGGGTTATGAGGTTGGCCCCAGGTGTCCCTCGGTTGTTGCGCCTCCTAGTGTGGGTCCCTCCTCTCGGGTGTGCGCGGTGGGGGCAGCGCGCGGGGGGGTGGCGAAGGATGTCGTCCTCCCCCCGGCACCGCACCCCGGCACCAGGCTCCAACTCACCTCTGCTTCCGCGGAGCTCCTAAGGTTCGTTGCCGGGCAGGGCCACTGCCGTCTATGGCTCCTTGCCGCCCCTGTTCGTGCCCTCGGGGTCACAGGCGTCACTGCTGCAGGTGGGGTAGGGCATGGAGTGGAGCCCAGTCGTCCTCGTAGGTCTGCGCCAGCTCTGACGGCGTCCACTGTAGGCCGCACGCCAGGGCCCAGCAGCCCGCCAAAAGCCTCAGTCTTGCCCAGTGAGGCCTCCCAGCCAGGTCGCGGGCAGGCCGGCGTCAGCGCCGCCGGCATCCTCGGAGCGGGGCCTCGACACCGATGTTAACCAAATTTGGACAGCAGGTGGAAAATGGGTGCGGGTGGGTCCGCCAGCAGTTTTGGGCCAAAAGGATAACTATTGACGGAGAAAGGACCCGGGGTAGGGGAGCTTAAGCTGGAGCTCTACCCGGGTACGTCTGTCTCCATTGCGTGCTAAGCCACGCCCCCTCGACTGAAGTTATTAATGTTACTAATGTGCTTAGATTTAACATGGGGGATGTGGTTCAACAAAACATACGTTCTGATGATTGGGATGTTCAGGCCGTAGAGGCTTTGTTTGCTGATTTGAAGTATTATGCTGCCTTTGATGCTGAAGATTTATATTTAGAATCTGCTACTTATGGGGATTTGTTTTGCTTCCAACATTTTGGCAATCACTTCCTACATAAAACTAATTCTAGGAGAAGTACTGTAAATTATACCCAGTGGGAACATTGCCCAGCTCCTTTAAGAGGCAGCTCGAATACATTTTTGAAAAAGTACACTTATTTTACTGACTTTATTCAGTCTAATCCCGCTTCATTTTATTTTAAAATGACAGACAAATCCATTTCCAAAGTTAGACTTACCGATACTAAGTTATTGTATTTGAAGTTCTTTCTAGACCAGCTAGCTGTTGGTGGCTACGAGTTGTGGAAGGAAACTATTGACCTTAAATCAGTTTGGGGTTCTAAAAGTTGGTAGGTACGAGGCACTGAGGCTTTGGACCATGCATGTCTCATCCCAAATCATATGTTGTTTTTGAATTCTACCATCTCGCAGACAACATGCCTTGGATTGGCTACTTCTAAAAAATTAAATGCTCCTTCCTTCCCTGATTTGGAAGAATATTCGGGCTGGGAAAATTCAACTAAATTTTCAATTAGAGAGTTGCAGACCCTTTTGCTTAATTCATCCTTTAACATATCCAGTTTGGATCCCAAGAGTTGGTTGATGTGGCACCGAAGTGCAGATTCGTGCCAACATCGTTTTTTGGGCCTGGCTGAGGGTTTTACAGAGGTCAGAGTAGATCCCCGTTTTCAGAGTGACCATTCTGTAACCACTTATTCAGTAGGCAAATTGTGTCAGAATTGGTTCAAACACTCTACATTGGCATCAGTAAAATTGCATTTGTCTAAACTGACTTGAATGACTTCATTAAGGGCCCGGCTAAAGGTAGATCTAAAAGATGGATCTATGCCGTTTATAATGAACTCTGGAAAACATCACAGATTGAGCGGCTACCCGACTTAGGGCTATTGATCAAGCTAATTTGGAAAAAGTGCTTGCATAGTGGATAACAGCATTAACACCCTTTCTTCCTGCATTTACACATTGGATAATATTGTGTCATCTGTTGTTGAAATTGTACAGGATGAGGTGTCTGTTTTGTACCATGGTCAAAATCAATTGCGTTCTATTATGCAGTTTGCATGGATCCTGCAGACACTGAAAAACTGAAAAGTGCCTTGGAATTACATTAATGTCTCATCTCTATTTGCCCCTTTTAATTTGACTGAAAAACAACGTTTGCTTTCAATGAGAGATGCTTTATTTTCCATGTTACACATTGAATGCTTGGAGTCTTTGCCGTTTTCAGTGGCAGAGGCCACTGCTGCCATGTGGCTTATCCACGGATTAATAACTTTACCATTTGCGCTTTTCCAATTTACTAATTGCATGAAATATTTTGCCATTGGTAGGTACGAGCCTCTTGGTAGCTCCTATTTACATGAAGCCTGGTCACTCCCTTTCACTTACAGGTGCCTTAGAGACGGAAAGGAGGTTTATCTGAAAGGGGAGGAGTGTATGGAAACACCAGATCACTCATTAATGTGTAGACACATACAATTGCATGGCTCTTGTAATCAGGAATGCCCTAATTTACCATGTGTTTTAAAAGGTACACCTATTGTCCTGACTTTTAGTTTATTAGCAAACGGGAGTTATTTACTTTTAAATAATGAAGATTTCTGTGGGTTATTGAAAGGCCTAGCTTATGTTGTAGCAGTCAGTGAGTGTGTCGTTTGCTGTAAAAATGTGTTGTATCCACCCACGCATAGGAACCTGGATGTGTCCATCTGGTCGAGAATTCAGACCTTGAAATCAGAGTTCAATAAGATGAGCAGAATAAGAGCTTTATTGTCACAAAACCCAGATCTTTTGACTGGGTGTGAGTGTTTGATTGATTCAGATGCTCCGTCCATCACCACCCCCTTTTGTACCGCTTTTGGCCGCCATAAGTGTGGCATCATTCTGCATCGCACACCAGACTTTCTGGTCTCGAGGCCCGGCTATCAATCTCCCTCTCATCACACCCTATCTACCCACTAGACAGCTACGTTCCACCTCTGCAAATCTAGCCACTGTACCGCAAATAAAGAAATCAAGGTCCGGAGGCCGTTCATTCTCCTTCAATGTGGCTAAAAAGTGGAACGCCCTGCCCCAGCATCTCAGATCAAACCCCGACATTCTCTCCTTTCGCAAACAGCTGAAAACGCTCCTGTTCACCACATAACTATGGTACTGAATCTGCCTTCCTCCTAACTCAAACATCAGCGATATGCTTAGCGCTTGGGCGCCTCAGGGCAGCTACCCGCGCTTTAGGAATCCGAATTCATTCAGGGTATGCTCAGACGTGAGTCTCTTGCTCACTTTGCCACTGGATTCAAGCAAGCCGGGCTGAAGACGGCTGGAATGCCAGAAACCGGTCCTCGGAAGCTTGTTTCCGGTCCAGGGAAGACATGGCTTGGCAGTTCGGGCTGGACTGTTCCCATGAGGCACAGGGTCAGACTGATTTGCATATAGCCATGTCTGAACTGGGGTGGCAGAGTGGGCTAAAGAACGGTGATGGATTAAACCCAGATCTTTTGACTGGATGTGAGTGTTTGATTGATTCAGGTGCTCCGTCCATCACCACCCCCTTTTGTACCACAAAAGGAAGTTGGCCTGACATCTGCTCGCGAAACATTTGTCCTTCATGTAGCTAACACCCGCACAGAAGTGCATGCTTTATTAAATACTGACCTTCCTTTACATTTCGGTGAGCTGATTCATACAATCTTTAACACGTCCTATACTTCGGGGCTGGCTCATTTTTTTAAAGTAGTGAGCAGTGGTCTAGTGACTTCTTTCCAAAAATATTTGGAGTCATTCCTGCTTTCTTCCATTCGATCCTTTCCAGCCTGTTTGGTGGATTTCCCGTTTTACTGGCCCTGGCTGCTGGCTTTTTGTTGCTGTTTTGTTTTATTCAAAATGGATGCCCGTCCTGTGTTCGCAGACGAGCAGGCGCAGTTAGCACTGTTTCGCAAGAGGATGCTTGAATACTATGGTGCGCTGCCCCTTGCCACCTTAAGTGCAGCATATGGATTATCGTTTTGATTTTCCTATTTCACCTGTGTCTAGCCTGTCTTTCAATGCCTGAGCTGCGATTTCGACTGGGCCCTAGGTTTGTGTCTCTGCAATATGGTGTCTCCAGCAGTGGATTTGGATCATCTCATGAGTCCCTTAGTTACTCATGAATAGCTTTGTTCTGACGGAGGGATTATGGCCTTTGCAGCGATGCATGGAGTTCTGGGTCGTTGGAATATATTCGCAGCAGTGCAAGATTTCTTGGCGCACAGCTTCATTGAAAACCCACCGAGTTATCCTCTGATGGTACTAGAGGCTCCTGTAATTGAAGAGCATGTATGTTCTTTCTCACTATTGAATTGGATGGCTGAGTTACTTTCGCATGATAACAGTGACTTCCTTTTGAAAGTGGTTGCTGCTTATTTCTCATACTCAGTTTTAGGCTGACTCCTATTGAAGCCTTTGATGTCATGATTTTTTCTCTCTCTTTTTCATTTCAAAATTATGATGGACAATTTTTTATATCAGACCTATTGGCTTTAATAACAATGGGTATTACATTGTCATGCTGGTGAGATTTTGGATTTTTGGGCGGACTAAATAATTTTTCCTCACTTACTCGAATTTGAACTGAATATTTGATTGAACTCTGCTTTCAACATTGAGTCCCTTATCTTATCTTATCTTATATTATCTTATCTTATCTTATCTTATCTTATCTTATCTTATCTTATCTTATCCGTGCTCGAATCAAGGGAGGGTGTCATATAGTTATATATAGCCTGTATGCTGTGTTAAATTAGCATGAGCTTTTTAGGAGTTTAAACGCCATTTTACCTTTCTGCTGCTTTTTCACACGACACATAGCTGTAGCTTTAGCTTTGAGCCTAGTAGAATGTTTTTGATTCATGCGAGAATAATATGTTGTTGCTCTGATATCAGCATTGCTTGGCGAGCTGTGTCTATACAGTGTGTGCAGAAACCTTCAAGGATATCTCAACACAGTGGTTGTTGTGAGCACTGATCTTCGCACGTTCCTAGACATAACATACATGCAGCTGCAGCCAAGTTCTGGCTTTAGGCGCGTTTTATATTGCTTTGCACAAGAGCATACAAACACACTTGATGGTGCTTCGCATGCAGAGAGCTGGTGGAAGATGATGTGATCCCTTACCACTAGGATCTTGAGGTATGGGCCCGCCCTGCTAAAACCCAAAGAGACCTTCTTAGATATAATAAAATATACTAGCTAGGGAGAGTGAGAATTACATTTTGTAAAACCCTATTCATTTTAGCATAATACCATGCTTTCACCGTTTGTGTTCTATGGACTAGTGACTATGCTGATTACTTTGTTTCTTATAATATGTTTGTTTGTAATAGCTAAGATACTGCGTTTGAGAACACTGCATTAGTGAATAAACATTTCAAATATGCACGTGTCCTCTTTTACTCCTTGTTCTGGATTGAAATTATTGTATAACTAAAGAGTGTTCATGTGTTCCACGTTACCTGAGGTGTACTAAGTCCATGTTCTGGTTTGTCTAAGCATTGGGAGTTTATGATAACCAATGAGACACTGATTGCTAGTCTGTTAGGGGATTTTGGGGTACTAAGGTGAGTTTTGGCACACCCTAATTCACTGAGGTTCCAAGCCTCTATGCACAGTTCTGTCTGAGCACGGAATCCCTGCGACTTGCTCCTCTCCTTGCACCTCTACTTGCGCCTCTCCTTGCGCCTCTCCTTGTGCCTCTCCTTGCGCCTCTCCTTGCACCTCCTATTGCGCCTCTCCTTGCGCCTCTCCTTGCTCCTCTCCTTGCGCCTCTCCTTGCACCTCTCTTTGGGCCTCTCTTTGCGCCTCTCCTTGCGCCTCTCCTTGTTGCACCTGTGGTTGTCGTTGCCGCTGTCGTTGAACACTCGTCAGATGAGTTGATTGGATGCTATTTTGTGATGAGTCCACGCAAACATCACTGGTCGATTCTGAAAGAGCATTTAAAGTGGCTGCCTCTGCGGCACTCATGGGCTTGGGCCTAACTTGCCGTGGTGGCGTTGAGACCAATGAAGCTGAGGTGCTGCTCCCAGCTTGGTCCCCGGCGGACACCGCTGCTGCAGGCGTAATTATTTTTTCTCTCAAAAAAAGTGTAGGTCAGCACACCAGTCTCCTTGGTAAGTGGCACCACTTGCTTCTTCTGCTCCTTCTTACTGGCAGTGGCACTGGCAACTTTCTTGGTAGAGGAGCTATGGCCACCTTTCGTTGGACTCATCTTCTTCAGATGTCAGAACAGCAGGACGCAGTTGCACGAGTTTCAGAGTTGTCTGTGGCCACACGTGACGTCATGTGACGTTGTGCACACACCGCAGCAGGACTTCTTCCTGGCACTACAACAAGTGAAGATGACTCCTGGTTCTCAGTCTTTGTGCACCTAAAAGCAATGAAGCCAGAGGAACATCAGTTAAATAAATGTTGCATATGTCGTGCTTCAATTAATACTATTGCAACTAGGCATTTATTATTATTAACACAACACTCCCAAAAACGGAAAGACCCAAAATAAAAATTGCAATTCTAATAAAAAATGGATGTTTAAATTAAAAGAAGAGAGACGACACAGAGAGAGTTGTTTCATGTACCCATTCATAACCCTAGGCCTACTGGCCCGCAAGCTTGCCGGCCTACGGCAAAAACTGCCTAGCCTCAATATGCCCCCACCCATTTGGCCAGGCCCTGGACCAGGCCCCAACAACACCCAAAAAATCAAAATACACACTAAAATAACCTCAATCCAATGCCATCCATGCCCTAAATGTTGTTTAAATTCAAGAGACCCCACAGAAAGACTTGGTCCATGCACAACTGAGTACCCCTGGGCATAATGGATGAAAGCAAGGCAGACTGGGTGCAGGCCTATGGCATAAAGCACACTGCCTGGCTTCAAAATGGCCCCTAGACCCCCACCCACATGGCCAGGCCCTGGACAAGTCCTCAAAATGGCCCCCACCCACATGGCCAGGCCCTGGACCAGGCCCCAACACCCAAAAAGTCAAAATACACACACAAATCACCAAACTCCAATGCCATCCATGCCCTAAATGATGTTTAAATTCAAGAGACCATATAGAAAGACTTGGTCCATGCACCAATGAGTACCCCTGGGCATAATGGATGAAAGCAAGGCAGACTGGGTGCAGGCCTATGGCACAAAGCACACTGCCTGGCTTCAAAATGGCCACTAGACCCCCACCCACATGGCCAGGCCCTGGACCAGGCCTCAAAATGGCCCCCACCCACATGGCCAGGCCCTGGAACAGGCCCCAACAACACCCACAAAATCGAAATACACACAGAAATCACCCCAATCCAATGCCATCCATGTCCTAAATGATGTTTAAATACAAGAAACCCCACAGAAAGGCTTGGTCCATGCACCACTGAGTACCCCTGGGCATAATGGATGAAAGCTAGGCAGACTGGGTACAGGCCTACTTCACAAAACACACTGCCTGGCTTCAAAATGCCCCCTAGACCCCCACCCATATGGCCAGGCCCTGGACTAGGCATCAAAATGGCCCCCACCCACATGGCCAGGCCCTGGACCAGGCCCCAACAACACCCAAAAAATCTAAATACACACAAAAATCACCCCAATCCAATGCCATCCATGCCCTAAATGATGTTTAAATTCAAGAGACCATACAGAGAGACTTGGTCCATGCACCACTGAGTACCCCTGGGCATAATGGATGAAAGCAAGGCAGACCGGGTGCAGGCCTATGGCACAAAGCACACTGCCTGGCTTCAAAATGGCCCCTAGACCCCCACCCACATGGCCAGGCCCTGGACCAGGCCTCAAAATGGCCCCCACCCACATGGCCAGGCCCTGGAACAGGCCCCAACAACACCCACAAAATCGAAATACACACAGAAATCACCCCAATCCAATGCCATCCATGTCCTAAATGATGTTTAAATACAAGAGACCCCACAGAAAGGCTTGGTCCATGCACCACTGAGTACCCCTGGGCATAATGGATGAAAGCTAGGCAGACTGGGTACAGGCCTACTTCACAAAACACACTGCCTGGCTTCAAAATGGCCCCTAGACCTCCACCCACATGGCCAGGCCCTGGACCAGACCTCAAAATGTCCTCCACCCACATGGCCAGGCCCTGGACCAGACCTCAAAATGTCCCCTACCCACATGGCCAGGCCCTGGACCAGGCCCCAACAACACCCAAACAATCTAAATACACACAAAAATCACCCCAATCCAATGCCATCCATGCCCTAAATGATGTTTAAATTCAAGAGACCCCACAGAAAGACTTGGTCCATGCACCACTGAGTACCCCTGGGCATAATGGGTGAAAACAAGGCAGACTGGGTGCAGGCCTATGGCACAAAACACACTGCCTGGCTTCAAAATGCCCCCTAGACCCCCACCCACATGGCCAGGCCGTGGACAAGTCCTCAAAATGGCCCCCACTCACATGGCCAGGCCCTGGAACAGGCCCCAACAACACCCACAAAATCGAAATACACACAGAAATCACCCCAATCCAATGCCATCCATGTCCTAAATGATGTTTAAATTCAAGAGACCCCACAGAAAGACTTGGTCCATGCACCACTGAGTACCCCTGGGCATAATGGATGAAAGCTAGGCAGACTGGGTACAGGCCTACTCCACAAAACACACTGCCTGGCTTCAAAATGGCCCCTAGACCTCCACCCACATGGCCAGGCCTTGGACCAGACCTCAAAATGTCCCCCACCCACATGGCCAGGCCCTGGACCAGGCCCTAACAACACCCAAAAAATCTAAATTCACACAAAAATCACCCCAATCCAATGCCATCCATGCCCTAAATGATGTTTAAATTCAAGAGACCCCACAGAAAGACTTGGTCCATGCACCACTGAGTACCCCTGGGCATAATGGATGAAAACAAGGCAGACTGGGTGCAGGCCTATGGCACAAAACAAACTGCCTGGCTTCAAAATGCCCCCTAGACCCCCACCCATATGGCCAGGCCCTGGACCAGGCATCAAAATGGCCCCCACCCACATGGCCAGGCCCTGGACCAGGCCCCAACAACACCCAAAAAATCTAAATACACACAAAAATCACCCCAATCCAATGCCATCCATGCCCTAAATGATGTTTAGATTCAAGAGACCATACAGAAAGACTTGGCCAATGCACCACTGAGTACCCCTGGGCATAATGGATGAAAGCAAGGCAGACTGGGTGCAGGCCTATGGCACAAAGCACACTGCCTGTCTTCAAAATGGCCCCTAGACCCCCACCCACATGGCCAGGCCCTGGACAAGGCCTCAAAATGGCCCCCACCCACATGGCCAGGCCCTGGAACAGGCCCCAACAACACCCACAAAATCAAAATACACACAGAAATCACCCCAATCCAATGCCATCCTTGTCCTAAATGATGTTTAAATACAAGAGACCCCACAGAAAGGCTTGGTCCATGCACCACTGAGTACCCCTGGGCAAAATGGATGAAAGCTAGGCAGACTGGGTACAGGCCTACTTCACAAAACACACTGCCTGGCTTCAAAATGGCCCCTAGACCTACACCCACATGGCCAGGCCCTGGACCAGACCTCAAAATGCCCCCCACCCACATGGCCAGGCCCTGGACCAGGCCCCAACAACACCCAAAAAGTCAAAATACACACACAAATCACCAAACTCCAATGCCATCCATGCCCTAAATGATGTTTAAATTCAAGAGACCATACAGAAAGACTTGGTCCATGCACCACTGAGTACCCCTGGGCATAATGGATGAAAACAAGGCAGACTGGGTGCAGGCCTATGGCACAAAACACACTGCCTGGCTTCAAAATGTCCCCTAGACCCCCACCCATATGGCCAGGCCCTGGACCAGGCATCAAAATGGCCTTCACCCACATGGCCAGGCCCCGGACCAGGCCCCAACAACACCCAAAAAATAGAAATACACACAAAAATCACCTCAATCCAATGCCATCCATGCCCTAAATGATGTTTAAAATCAACAAAACTTACAGAAACAGTTGTATCATGCACCCATGGCTAACCCTGGGCCTTCTGGATACTGTTGCTACCCACAATATATTTTTTTTTAAGTTGTGAAAAAGTTTATAAATTGCAGTTGCAGCAACTGCATTGCCACAAACAAACAACACCAACTTACTTGTAAAATCTCAAATCCAAAAGTGATCCAAACAAAAAGTCCTCAAATACAAATATCCAGCAGCAGCCACAAATAGTAATCCTTCCAGCTCCAGATCCAAATGAAAAGTGACCAGGATTCCTTGCACAAAAAAGTGCAGCCAAATGTCAATCTGAGGAGTTATTCTTATCCAAATCATCATTTTAAGAAGGTTTATGCTGCCAGCGATAGATTTCTTGTGCAGAATTGCAATTTTTGCGACTTTGGGAAAGCGAGCTGTTCAAATCTCCTGCCGGATATCAGCTGTGCATCGCATCTACGTATTCGTTATTGTTTACGCTGGCGATGCGTGATCGTGGGCCCTTATCACGTATTCGCGTTCTCAAAGTCTCACAGTGCAAGATGGCGGGACTCCATGACATACTCGTGGTCGAAAAGTCTTGCGCGATCACGCAGCCAGATCCAAAATGGCGCAGCGCACGCAAACCAGGAAGAAAACAACTCGGCGAACTCAGAATCACGGTAAGTCAACGCGTGCGCGCAAGTTTGTATTTTTAAAGCGCGACCAAGCAAAACAAATTCGCCAACTCGCGAATTGCGAATTGTTTGACAATTTCGCGCGATTCGCGGATTGCAAAATTGCCAAAAATCCGCAAATTCCGCGAGCGGAACAAATTTTCAGCCCATGCTTAGTTGTTACAATAGGCCTTATTAGGATCAAAGTTCTACCCCCTATAGGGCTGAGGCACATAGGGAGTAGTTTGGGACCCACCCACGTGTACAGGTTTTTGGGGCCCTTTGGAAGACTAAGATTTTTTATCTTGGGGATTCTCACCACCTTTGCCCTGGGGAGGTTTTGTAACCACCTTTTTTTGGTCACCCCCAGTGGCTGTCCTTGTCACCCTAGTCTTGACCCAATGGTCTGCCTTCTTCCCCAATTCTTGGGAAGAAATTAGACCTAGGTCTACCAAATGCTGATACAACTTTTCATTTGTGCAATTACTCAAAATGTGTCCCTTCATAAACAAATTATAAAGTCCAGTAAAATCATGCACATTGTGTCCAGTTAACCAACCATCCATTGTCTTTACTGATTAGTCTACAAAATCTATCCAGGATTGGGTCTGGGTTTTGTGAGCCCCCCTGAACCTAATTCTGTACTCCTCAGTAGTGAGTCCAAATCCCTCAATCAGAGTTTTCTTCATGAGGTCATAAGACCCTGCATCTGGCCCTGAGAGGGTCAGAAGTCTGTCTGCAGTTCCCAGAGAACAGTTCCGATAGGAGTGCCCCCCATAGAGGTTTCTTCACTCTTCCCATATCACACGCCCTCTCAAAGGATGTGAACCACTTGGTGATATCATCACCTTCCTCAAATATAGGGACAATCCCTTTGGGGATTTTAGGATCATAAGATTCCTCTATATCCTTGTTATTGGTATTGCTGCCACCAGACAGGGGCTAAGCCCATCTCTTTCCTTTCTTTTTCTAGAGCCAGGAGCCTGGACTCTAGATCTAATCTCTTGGCCAACTTGGCTAACAAGCTGTCCTCTTCACTGGGACTAGTCCCAATGTTTTCTGTGTAGGTCCTAGGGTCCCAGAGTGTGATTCTTAGAGGTAAGGATACAGGGCCCCTCCTTTCCCTAGAGATGAGGGGTGGAAGTATTTTCCTCCTCTAGCACCTCTCCTTCCTCTGACTGATTATCACCCTGTTCAGAGGGGTGGCCTTTAGCATACTCAGCCAAGAGCTCCTGGAGCTCTACTTTGGTTGGATGCAGGCCTATTGGTATATTTTTCAGTTTGCATAAGGACCTTACTTCTCTGAAATTTAAGTGTAAGTAAGGTGTGAGGTTTAGCTTTTCCACCAGGTCCTGGGCAATATTATCCTCACTAATAGTTGGGGGTTGTTGAGACATTCTAACCTGATAGTTCTAACCTTCTACCCGGACAATAGTGACTTTTATTTTTCGAACATTTTAAAGGGACTTATGCAAGGCCCTGACAAGACTTTTAGTATTTTGAAAAACCAATTTCAGAATTCTAAAGGCAATTTATGAGTTCTGTCTTGTGATCAGATGGTAACCAAGTAGTCCAACAAATGCAAGTTTGTATCCCACCGCTAATCCACCAGTGTGAGAAAGTGGCTCTGTATGTACTGGACCAAAGTAAGGTGCAGTGTGTTTAGAGGCCACCAACCCCAGAGGTGTTACAGAGGTTAAAGCCAGGTGTGACCTTACTCTCTAAAGTGATAGCTTGGATGAGCAGTAAGGCAGTACCAGGGGTCAATTTAAAGCATTTGTTGTACACACTCACTCAGCAAAAGGTTTCAGACACTCAAAGACTGAACTCCAGGCCAATTGTTTTTATGTCAAAGATATAGTTGTTTTATTTTTAGAACCAACAGGTATCAAAATATACTGTTCTCAATATGAGAGGTCTCATATGAGTACTTTGCAGAAACGCAATAAACCTTGTAAACACAATAGGTACAGGGGTTGCAGTAGGCAACATAATTCTAAACACAATTTAGCATTGAGCTCAATGGGCTTTTCTACACACATACAGCTGATTACTTTGTAGATTACTCTGGTAGGTCCAGGACTGGATCCTAGATTCAGTCCTGGGATCTAAGCTGAAAACAGTTTAGTAAAAACGTTTTAGTTATTGCAGTGATTTTTAAGGAATATAAAGCTATTTTAAAAGTTCACACTTTTCAATGAAAATCTGGCAATGTTATCCAAAGAGAGAAAATTCAGGTTGCAGTAAAAGTACGATCTCGTTACATTTGAAATCCAGTACTGGGCTCCTAGGTCCAGCACTGGGGTTTCAACTTAAAACAAGTAAGTAATTACGTTTCAGTATTTGGTATGATTTTTAAAGAATATTTCAAATTTTCAAAAGTAGACACTTTAAAGAAATTTCACAGAAAAGTACAAAATGGATTCCTATGGAGAAAATTCAAGTTACTAGTAAACCTGGCTAGGATTACTTATGCGGTCCAGTACTGTGCTACAAGATGCAGTACTGGCTTCTTTCCTGATCACAGGTGAGTACTTCGGAATTTGGAATACCGGTGATTTTATGGGAATATTTTAAGTTTTTCAAAAAAAGAATTTTCTAGTGAAACCAGTCAATGTTATCCAATGGCAGGTAAGTGAGTTACCTGTTTCCAGGTGAGTACTCGACTGGTGAAGTTAGGGTTCTGGGCAATGACTCAGGGGTCCCCCAGGGTCAGGTAGGTACAGTTGGTTCACCCTCAGCGGCACAGGGGCAGCCGGGTGCAGAGGTAGTTAGGCCCAATGTTATCCAATGAGGAGAAGGGGGCCTTCGGTTGGTGGCTGCTGGCTAGCAGGCCACGCAACTATGGGAGCTGGGCTCCTGGTCACTTGCTCAGGGCAAATGGGGAAGTAGAATAGGGCAAAGGTTGCACTTCCAGAGGCACTCCGGCGGCTGTGTGCAGGATGCTTTTGAGCCGCCGGGCGCTGAATGTTATTCAAGGGGAAAGGTAAAAAGGGAACAAAGGCTGCAGACTTGGGGACGGAGATTCTTCAGGTGTGACCACTACTTCGAGAGGTAAGTTGGGATGCTGGAGAAGATGTAGGTACCCGGAAGGGAGGTAAAGGGAGCCGCAGGGCGTCGGGTACAGGGGTGTCTTTGGGTGTCGGGGAATCTTACCCCCGGCTGGTCGAGGTCAGAGGGTTCCCTCGTTCTGATGCTACAGGCGTCGTCTGGTTGTTGGAGGAGGGACTTTGGGCACTGGACTTTGGGTCCCTGTTGCCGGGGGGACGTCCTCGTGGTCTTGGATCACTCGGGCACTGGCCGGGCTCGGAGGGTACAGAGTGGACAGGTCTTGAGCATCCTGGTTGGCACCAGGGGGTGGTTGTTGAAGCAGAGCCTCTGCCTATGGGAGTCCCAGTCTTTAGAGGATCAAGGCAGGCAGATCCTCTGTGTGTCCCAAGGTTGCTGTCCGCAGGAGTTGCCGGGATTAAGGAGGAGCAGGTTCCAGGATCGACAGGACGGTAGGGCTGGGGCCAAGTCAGTGGGTGTTGTCCTGTTGTTAGCAGCTGCACGGTGGATCTTCTTCTTCTTGATCTTCTTTTTTCTTTTTCTTGGGGATCTGAGAAAGGAACGTTCAGGGTGCCCCTAAATACTAAATTTAGGGGGTTACAGGTAGGGCAAGGGCAGGGTCAAATAGGTCCCTGTCCTGGGGTGGTACACCCCCCAGCCTGCTCCTCTCCTGTGGGAGGGGGGCAGCAGACTAGCTGTGATTGGGCAGGGCTTCCCATCTTCAAGATGGCCAGAGCCCCGGGTCGTGCTTAACCTCGCCTCTCCCACCTGAGGGGTGGGGTTGGCACATGCTGGCACACCCCCCTTCCTGTTGTAGGGTTTCCTGCTAGTCTTCCCGCCAGAGTGGGGCTTAGACGTGGATTGTAGGTTAGGTTTCAGTGGGCATCGCTAAAGATGCCCTCTGGTGCATTTTACATTAAACCTCACACTGAATGAATGAATGAATGATTACATGCTTATATAGCGCATGGCTACCCGTAGGCATCCCAGCGCTTTGCCAAAGGACAAGTAACCACCACTCAGCGAAACAGAAAGGTCTTCAACCGTTTCCTAAAGGCAAGATGGTTAGATTCAAGCCGAATATTCTCTGGGAGTTTGTTCCAGAATTTGGCTGCATGAAATGCGAAACGTCGGCCACCCATACGTGTCCGCTTGATCCTAGGGACTGTCAGCAGATTGTGGTGGTTAGATCTTAGAACTCTAGGAATTTGGTGGTGGCAAAACAAAGGGCTCAGAATGGCTGGGCCATTATTAGTTGTTGACTTGTGGACCATACACATAGCTTTAAACCAGACCCTTTCCTGCACCGGGTGCCAATGAAGGGATCGCAGTGCAGCCTTCGTGGAACTATGTCTAGGTACATCCATGAGCAGACGGGCTGCGCAATTCTGGACGGACTGTAATATTTTAATGGTGCCTAAGGGTACACCCAGATAGACCGCATTAGCATAATCCAGGTGGGAAAAAATAAGAGACTGGACAAGGAGGCGTCTGGCCTCAAATGGGAGAAGGGCCAGGACCTTCCTTAAAAACCTGAGCAGGCCGAAGCATGTCGAGGCAACCCAACGAGCCTGCACTTGAAAACCCAAGGTGGGATCAAGCCAGACCCCAGACTCTTAATTTGGTTCTTCGGGGTAGGAGGAGTACCAAGACACTTGGGCCACCAAGGGTCGAGGTTGATGGGGGCCTTATATCCTAACAACATGATTTTGGTTTTTGAGCCATTAAGCTTTAAGAAGGAGGAGTCCATCCATTCAAGAACCTTGGTAAGACAGGGGGACAGGTTGTTTATCCCCGTATCAGCATCATCCACCCTAGCTAGTGAGACAACCAGCTGTGTATCATCGGCGTAGGTGACCAACTGAATTCCCCAGGGAAGAACCACATCGGCCAGAGGCCGCATGTATATATTAAACATGGTCGGGCTCAGCGAAGATCCCTGGGGAACGCCGTATTGTGAAGGGAGTTGTTTCGACATTGCTTCATCTTCAAAGGCTGAAAAGGTTCTATCAGAGAGAAAGGACTGCAACCAGTTAAGGGCCGTCCCTGCGACTCCTACTCCCGCAAGCGGTGAATCATGAGAAGGTGGTTTACCGTGTCGAAGGCTGCGCTGAGGTCCAGCAGGACCACCGCAGCGCAGCCTCCTGCAGCCACAATTTTCCTGGTTTCCTCTACTACAGCAACCAAGGCGGTCTCTGTGCCTTGCTTAACTCTAAATCCCATTTGAGTAGGGTGCAGGGCTCCCTTGTTCTCAATGAACGATGATAATGTCAGGTTGACATGTTTCTCAGCAATTTTACCCAGCCCAGGCAGCAGAGATCTGGGTCGGTAGTTAGACCAGTCTTCCGGATCAAGAATGGGTTTTTTCAGGAGTGCCTTGACTCTGGCCTGCTTCCACAAAGGTGGAACCACAACAGCAGCCAGGGAAGAGTTGATAACATCCCAAATGACTGGAGAAACAGTCGACGAGACCTGTTTAAGGACAGATGGAGGGGTGGCATCTGACGGGGAACCGGATTTAAGATTCCCAAGGAGTCTTTCTACCGTAGCTAAGTCAAGCAAAGGGAAGGACTCAAGTAATGCAGGAGGTACAGGCAATATCAAGGGCAAGGTGGTATCAATGGAGATGAAGGTTGAGTAGATGTTGGCCACCTTAGTGGCAAAGAAATTGGCCAGATCATTGCAACGTTTCTGTGGGTCAGAAGATTCAATAGAAGGAAAAGGGGGAGTAAACAGGGATTTAAAAATTTAAAAAATTTCCCTGGGAGAATTGGCAGCAGCGGCAATCTTAGCTTGATAATAAGAGGATTGTGCAATTTTTAATTGTTTTTTATATGTCCCAAGTGCCAATCTGTATTCATTTTTATTTTCCACAGAATTTTTTTTTTCTCCATTTTCTTTCGGCCCGCTTGCAACTTTGTTTGAGTCTTTTTAATTCAGTGGAGTGCCAGGGCATTTTACTAGAGCCAGTGCGATGAAATACTTCTGTTTTGGGAAGGATGAGATCTAATGAAGTCAATTGTTGAAGGAAGCATTAGCTATGACAGTATTATCACTGATAGGAGGGGGAGACTCATTCAGGGTGGCACTGGCATCAGTGCGGGTTTAATGTGCTGAGCAGTTTGATACCAAACTTCTCAGTCTTCAGCAAAGAAATCATGGTGCTGTGGAGTTCGTAATGACGACCTCCCAGCACCATATACTCTTTAATGGCAGCACTGAACTTACAGTGCCAAGGAATGGCCCTGGGTACTGTAGGGGCACAGGGTTCATGCACCTGTGCCCACACCACTGGCATAGGGCACCCAGCTAGAGGGTTGACTGAGGTATGCCAGGGCATTGGGGTTTGTGGGCATGGCACACAGGGATGTGAGCCATGTCGACTCTCTGTTTAATTCAGTACTTAGACACTCAGCCTGCAAAGGCAGTGTGTGGGTGTCAGGGTACAGGGCCCCTAAGGGTGGCACAATAAGTGCTGCAGCCCTTAGGGGTCTCCTCTGGTCACCATGCCCTGAGTACCTAGGGTACCATTTACTAGGGGCTGATAGGTGGCCAGAGATGCCAATTGGGTTTTGTTTCAACACATCTTTAGGGAAGGAACACAGGCCCTGGGTACCTGGTTGGCAGGATCCCAGGGCACACTCAGTCAAAGCACATCAGCAGTTCAGAAAAAAAGTGGGGCATACCAATGCAAGAAAGATGGCACTTTCTCACATGAGTGAGGTGGTGTGTGTGTATAACTGTATAGGAGAGTAAATGGGAGTGTGATTTATTCTTTGCATGATTGACTAGGTGTGTGAATAACTCCATGGATGAGTGGCGGTGTCTGAGTGTCTGTATAGGTGTGTGAGTGCATACGATAGTGTTGTATTGATGAGTGACTGCATGTATGAGTGATTGTATGGGTGAATGAGTGGATGTGAGTGTAGACCTAGGAATCAGTGAGTGCATATGTAGTAACTGGTATTGGTGTGTCGATGGTTTCAAAAATGGACGTCTGTATTTTACAGTGGGTGTATCAAAGGTGTTCTACCGAGTCACAAGATGGCTACCAACACTTCTTCGTTTTGAGTGTTGGTAGCCAATCAGAGTGAAGCTCGTGCTCGGGAGGGTTCTCAAACCCACCGCGGCCATAGATATTGAAACTTTCTTTTCCTAATTTCTCAGGAACTACTAAACCGATTTACACCATTTAAAAAAAAGGCTCTTTCTGAATCAAGGGCTACCTTTTTGCCAAATTTGGTGTAATTCCATTAAGCAGTTCGGGCTGTAGCTTTGTCTAAAGTGTCCTATGGAGGACAGATATCGAACCCATTCCTTTTCTAATTTCTCAGGAACTACTGAATGAATTTACACCATTTCAAAATAAGGTCACTTTCTGGACCAAAACCTACCTTTTTGCCAAATTTGGTGTAATTCCGTTCAGCAGTTCGAGTTGGAGCTTTGTCTAAAGTTTCCTATGGATATTAACATGGGGAAAACACGTTTTGAGACCCCCCTTTTTTCCCAGCCCCACTTGATGAATGACCCCGAAACTTTCAAGACAGGAGTTGACCATAGTGCCCCACTAGTTTTAAAAATTTTGCAAAGATTCATAAAATGACGCCAAAGTTATTGGGAAAACAAAAAACGCTTTTCCTATGGAAACCAGGACCTAACTATAACTACCTACTTGTGACCCCTATGATAGGCCCTGATTAACCCACAAGACAGGGTGCACTGTATTTAAAAGGCAGGACATGTACTTTTTTAACATGTCTTGGTAGTGAAAAACTCCCGATTTTATTTTTCCCTACTGCCAGCCCTATCGCTCCCATAGGATACCATTGGGATTACCTTATTACATCTTTTAAGCGTAACTCCGAATTGTGAAGAGATACCATTGGACTTGGCCCTTTTGTAATATTGGTCTACACCTGTTTGGCATATTTAATTTACCTGTCAGTCCCTTGTAAAGCTGTATCTCAGATACCCGTGGCCGGTAAATTAAATGCCACTGCTGGGCTTGCAGCGCTGATTGCTCCACCGACCAAAGTAGCCTTTTAAACCTGTCACAGGCCTCTGTCATTTCAGGGCCTGAACGTGCAGTGTTACTGCTGCTGTGACCTGACACCTAAAGTGTGTGCCACGTCTGTGACCCCCATTTGACTGCATGTCAGTCACCCCTAAGGTAGGCCCTAACTAGCCCTATGGGCAGCGTGCATGGTAGGTAAAAGGTAGGACAAGTAACTTAAGTGTGTGACATGCCCTGGTAGTGACAAACAGTCATTTTGGTTTCTCACTGCTGTGAGGCTGCCCTCTCATAGGAATGCATTGGGGATTCCCTGATAAGTGTTTTTATGGGTAATTTCTGATATGAGAGGAGCAGCGTGGTCAAGTTTAGTATGGTTGGAATAGTAATATTAAATGTTGTGCAATGGTGTGCACAGATTTATTATCACTATTTTAGAAATGCCACTTTTAGAAGTTGGCATTTCTGTGTGCTATATGTCTGCCTGCATGATGTGGATTGCATGTCTGGCTTTGGAGTGACAGGGGCTGGTGAGGTGTGTGTGGCTCCAAGGAAGGCAGGGTAAGTCAGCGCTAGGCTGAATGGGAGATCTGCATTTGGAGTAGTGTGAGGACTAGCTCCCTGACCCTGCATAGGTCTGTGCCTGCCTGGGTGAATACTGGCTACAGCCCCCTATGGTGGTCAGATGCCTGATCCACCACCTTACAATGGGGAAGAGAAGCCCTGAAACAGAGTGCTCCAAAAAAAAACAGAAATAGTTCAAGCTGGTTAGTTCCCCAAAACCCTGCACTTTTCATTTCATTTCATTTTGGACATTTATAAAGCGCTTGGAAGTACGCCCACCAGCGTGTCCCCGCACTAAGGGCAGTCAAACAAAATGTACTATAAATATTGGGGCTGTGACCCCATGCAGTCAAAGAAAATGTACTTTTAATATTGGGGCTGTGACCCCATGTAAATATTGGGCTTTTTGTGCTTCCTTGTGACTTGTTGCTGCTGGGAACCACGAGGAACCATCACAAGTGACTGCCTCCCTGCTGTGAGCTGGCCTGCCTGGGCCCAGCCTTTTCCCCTTGACCTGTGGGGTCCCAGCGCTTTGTGAGCGCTTCATCTTTATTTCTATGCCCTAAGATGAGGGGTGCATTTTTGTTTTAATTTGCAGCGCTGGGCTGTGATGAATTGGGAGGGGATCACAATGTGGGGATTCCCTCACATTGATGCCTGGAAGCGGGAGCCTACCCCGCGTTTGTGCCTCTAAAAAGTGGAAGCCTACCCCGCTGCATTTGCGCTCCTGAAAGCAGGAG
>NW_028253332.1:0-108163 GCF_964263255.1 Lissotriton vulgaris
AAGGACTGGGATTCTTGCGCCATTGGACTTGTAAAGTAGGCGTCCTTTAGGTCTAGTTTCTCTAGCCAGTCTTTTTCTAACAGCATGTTCCTGAGGAGATGGATACCTTCTATCTTGAAATGTCTGTAGGTGAGAGATTTGTTCAATTCTCTGAAATTTATTACCGGTCTCCACCCTTTGTCCTTCTTCTCCACCAGAAAAATACTGCTCAGGAAATTCAGGCATTCCCAGGGGACCTCTACAATTGCTCCCTTCTCTAACATGGAGTTTAATTCCTCTGCCACAATAGACCGTTTTTCTTGGGTCAGGTTTAACACTTTGGGTGTTGTAATTTGTTTGGGTTTTTCTATAAAATCTATTTGAAACCCTGAACAGTCTTTAGAACCCAAGGACCTTGTGTAATTTGTTTTCAGGTGTATAAGAAATGTTTTAGGCAACCCCCCACTTTCCCTGTTGAAAAGGAAGGATGAGGTTAAATGGCACTTACTTGAAGTGTTGGAGGAGTTCTGACCTCTGGCTCTGAAGCCTCTTTAATGGAAGGGTCCTCCTCTCTGAGAGTAGAAGAAGGGATTGGTCTGGTGGGGACAACCAAAATCCCGTTGTCTAAAGTAGGATATTTGGTAGGGACAGCCGGCAGAGCGACCGCTTCTGCCGGACCTGGCAAAAACACTATGGTTAAAAACTCTGCGCATGTTAGTTTGCACCTTATCCAGAGCACTGAATGTGGCCACGTATTTGCCTAGTCCCTTGATTATGTCCTCCCCCAAAAGAAGTCAGTTTGGGTTGACAGAAGGTTCCTTTTTGGCCATGTCACAAAGTTTAGGGTCAATTTTAAATAAGACAAGTTTCCTTCTTTCGGTATTAATTGCTGCAGTAGCGTTGCCAATGAGGATTAGTTTCCTCTGGCTCCATTCCCTCAATAAGTCGATGTTTGGGGAAGAGCCATTAATGTGGCTCTCTGCAATTAAATCAATCATTCTGCACAAGAGACCTATCTTGGCAAGCTTTGATGGAGCACTCAATCCCCTTCCTAGGGTCCCTGCGAAGTTTAAATAAGAACTTAATAAGTTCTGGGTCCAGGTTTTGAGTGAGACAAATTTTATCTTGGACCATACGTCTTGGGCATTCAGCCTTTAGGATATTCCTTGTGTCTCTTTCAAGGGGGTTTCTAATCCACCTCTAGCAATCAAAATACAGCTCAAGTGAAAAATGAGGGAAACAGTTGGTCTACACCTGTAGACCCCGACCTCTATTCCATGTACCACTCAGGGAACCTTGATAGGGCCACAGCCACATGCTAGCAAAGTCCTCAACAAGCAGCCATAAATGTGCAAGAAACGACTGTCAGAAGAAGGAGCTGTTATGTGTGCTTTCAGAAAAGGCATCATTCATGCCAGTAAAACAGCCTTGGCAAGGCAGACATCTTGCACATTGATGGAGTGCCAGCAGTATCAAAAGGGCCATATGCATGTAGTCTATGGCACCTAACACCAGAGGGAAGTGAGCAATGGCTTAAAGATCCATTGACACCTGTTGCCTTTTCACCAGTGACTGTGGCATGTGACGGTGACTAGTGCACTCATCTATCGATGCATCTCAGAACCTTTTGCAAGCAGCATTATTTGCTTCCCTGTGAGGTGACCATGGTATTCCCACTGACTCTCTGGAAAGATTCAGTATCCAGGAAGAACAAGTATTGTATATAAAATGTTCTTTAATCAATCTTTGAAGAGTCCATGGGCCTGATTTAGAGTTTGGTGTATGGGTTGCCTTTTTGTAAGTGCCATAGCATAGAAGGCAGGCACCATTGTGATAAAGTGACCCATCTGCCAAAGTCTAAATCAGACCGTAAATGTGCAACACTTTTTCCAAGCAATTATGCTACAAATATTGTGAACTCCAGCAGGGCTCTAACAGTGGGCCAGCAACTACTTGGCAGAAGGATATTTCCATGCCGCACAGCAAAGAACATATTAATATGTCATGTGAACAGTGCTTCTACTTTGGGGAGCTCACTAGTTTCCCCACACAAACTCTAATTAGGGTGCACGTTCTTTTTTGGCCCGCAAATCTCATGTTTGACTTGGGTGCTAATTGTGAACTGTATGTGTATTTCCTCGCACATTTATCTTCAGGTAAAACTCAGTGCACTGTGTAATCACTACAAAACACAGATTTGTTTACCTTGATATGTGGTAAACGTGTAATTACTGAATTTTCTCTAGACATTTGCATTCAATATATACAGCACTGTTTGTGTCAGTGTTTTTCGGGTGCACTGTATGCGAACGGGAATGAGCTGCAACCTATACCAGCATTGTTCACCAGAGTACTGCATATGTTCCACCACTAATAGTGCACCCTTGTATTGACTGAGATGCAGATTACTTATTAACATCATTGTTTGACCTAAAATGTCTATTACAGCAACACAGCTGTCTCTGCGGTTTTCCTTGAATTACCATACCATTGATTTTGCTTAAACCCCACGTGCCTCACTGTTGTTGTGCTTGCTTCTCCCCCACAGGCTCACCATCCTTCATCCTAGACATACATGTACTCACCACCGTGTGCATGCCTCTCACTGGTCTCAGCCAAGATCAATGAATCCAGTCTTTCAAGAGGCCTTGACCAAAACATCCAATCTTGGAAGCCCTGTCTCTAATTAAGCATAATTCTGAAGAATAACTCTGAAGTAAACAGTTAAAAAGTCACAAAGAAATACAATATAAATCCCACAACCAATTTCAAAAAATCAAGAGAAAAGTAAATATGAAAAATTACACAAAAATTATTTAATTTCAATTGAGGGAACTGGAGATAAGAACGTTTTTATTTCTAGGGCAAAAAGCTCAACGAAAAATTAAAGCACCAGTCAAAACTCACTGTTCGCCGATGACCAACATCTTTGCTAATGCAGCCAGACTGTGATGGAGGAGAGGTTGCACACAAAAAACAGGTTATCCTGGTCATAGTTTTAAACTTCTGAGGTCACGTCCCCCTCGGCTTAGTACAGCACGAGGCAACGACGGAGAGTGCGTGGCCTCCTTTATCCTGAGCCGTTGCCAGGTGAGGTGAGGTTTCTCATCCCAAAAATTTGGGAGATGATACACCACTTTTGAGAATGTCTGTAGTTTGTCATTCACAGCACAAAAAGTAAGTGTTGCAGTAGTGATTCATAGGTCCTGACGAAAGCCTATAAAGGCTGAAACATGTTGACCACATAACATGTATGGTAAATAGCAAATTGTTTTCCTGCTATTATCACTCTGCTTTTAACTATACCACCTTGATGGGCAGACCTAATAAAGTTTCCTTATTGACATCAACATAGGTATTTGTAATCACTTGGATCATTTTCTTTTCTGTTTCATTCATTCTTTCACACTTTTTTCGAGCACTGCAACTAAGCCCTACCAGCCTCAAACTCTGTCATCTTCTCTGGTTGAAGGTTCAACCATTGGGTCCATAGCTAGCCTCAAGTTTTCTTTGAGGAAGGGCTGATTGGACACCACTTTTCAAACATGAAATCCCAGATGACGAAGTTCCACTATTGAGTGGGCTGATGGGTACTTTTTATGGGTTCTTATTCTGAACTGTACCTCAACACTCGCTATCTTCTGTGTGTCTCCTTGACTGTAGTAACCTTCTGGTTCCAGCTATCTATGTAGAACACTTTACAGGCTCTGCATAGCAATTGAATAAAACAAAAACCTTTGGCACCCCCATTATCACCCTTCCTTCAGATACTCGCTGAGAGGTGCCAGCCCCGAGTGCAATGGGTTTCACGCAATGTATTCCGAAGCGTTCTCCTTCCTGGGAATTAGAAGAGGCGGCACAAAGATACGTTTGAACTCCATTTATTCAACACATTACATGACCCGTTTCGGTTACTACCTTCTTCGGATGCTTTGTGTCGACATAGTTCCACTGGTGCCATTAGCTTCTGTCTCTGAATCAACCACTGAAGTAGTGTTGAGGGTGTCCGCAAAACATGGCACGGATTGCACCAGAGTTCCCGTTAGTAGAACTACGTTACCCAGCAGGCATTGTGCCACACTTGCTGGTCGGTGGTCCGTTTGCTCGGCTTGCACTACATTGTCCCAACGTGCAGCTGAGTAGCAATGTTCGCTGACTGAAGCCATGGCACTTGTTCTCGGAAACAGAGTTCATTTCCCTCACTCCCATGCCTCACAGTACCATCGGCTTGCAGGCTGGGGGACCTTGATGAAGTAAAGAAACTCCTCCATGTGGTATGAACTGTCCTTGACAGCGTCGTCCTGCGGCCTCTGATTTGTGCGGCGGTCCGGGTCACCCCCATTATCACCCTTCCTTCAGACACTCGCTGAGAGGTGCCAGCCCCACGTGTAATGGGTTTCACGCAATGTATTCCGAAGCGTTCTCCTTCCTGGGAAGTAGAAGAGGCGTCGCAAAGGTACGTTTGAACTCCATTTATTCAACACATTACATGATGCGTTTCAGTTACTACCTTCTTCTGATGCTTTGTGTCAACATAGTTCCACTGGTGCCATTAGCTTCTGTCTCTGACTCAACCACTGAAGTAGTGTTGAGGGTGTCCGCAAAACATGGCACAGATTGCACCAGAATTCCCGTTTGTAGAACTATGTTACCCAGCAGGCATTGTTCCACACTTGCTGGTCAGTGGTCCGTTTGCTCGGCTTGCACTACATTGTCCCAACGTGCAGCCTAGTAGCAATGTTCGCTGACTGAAGCCATGGCACTTGTTCTTGGAAACAGAGTTAATTTCCCTCACTCTCATGCCTCACAGTACCATCGACTCGCAGGCTCGGGGACCTCGATGAAGTAAAGAAACCCCTCCATGTGGTATGAACTGTCCTTGACAGCGTCGTCCTGCGGCCTCTGATTTGTGCGGCGGTCCGGGTCACCCCCATTATCACCCTTCCTTCAGACACTCGCTGAGAGGTGCCAGCCCCGCGTGTAATGGGTTTTAGGCAATGTATTCTGAAGCGTTCTCCTTCCTGGGAAGTAGAAGAGGCGGCACAAAGGTACATTTGAACTCCATTTATTCAACACATTACATGACGCGTTTCGGTTACTACCTTCTTCTGATGCTTTGTGTCGACATAGTTCCACTGGTGCCATTAGCATCTGTCTATATATATATATATATATATATATATATATATATATATATATATATATATATATATATATTCTGCATTCCGCCGTCTCACCTCGCTCTGGAATAGCAACCAGCCAGGGTAAGTAACACTCAGACACGGACCAATAAAGTTTCCTTTCTTCTTTATTAGTTAGTGCAGGAAAAGTCCATGACGTTTCGGCTCCACGAGCCTTGTTCACATGACAATGTTGTTTAGTCGGTATCAACCTTTTAAAGTGCCAGTGATGATTAAATTGACGTCACATGTGTGTGTGCTTAAGGCAAGGACATAGAAAACATACTATGTTGGGGTTTTCAATCATATTAAAATAACGGGTAACTCAGTTTATATTGTACACATATATCAGTGAAATACCAATAATATACAAAAGAGTATAAAAGCGGGCATCTAATACATAGTATTGAAAACTGTATATAAATATATGCAACTATACAGATATACAAATTGATTAATCCTGAGATGCATTGGCCTTGTTGAGTTCATGGTAAAATACATGTTGTTTTCAAGGTTGCAGACATTAATATTAAAGTCAATTTAAGAAAACATCACAGGTATCCCCCAGCTTAAAGTGTAGGATGTCAGATACATTTGATCAAGTTCTAAACACAATATCATAGTAATATCAATAATAAAGTGCAAGTGCTTTTTTTTTGGTATTATACCAAACAGTGCAAATAAGCCCATCAGATGTACAAATTCCGTGTCAAAATGTGCAAAATAGCAATTGAGTGTGCATAATCCGCAATATGTGCAAAATATGAAAATCCAACTGTCATCCAGTTGTGTTAACCAAGAATCTGCATCACTAATACTCAATAAGATGAAAACCTGTGTACATGAAATAAGCATCCTAAAGTAGAAAACCTTAGGAAATAAATACCCATAATATGCATTTCTCCCTTTAGTAAAAAATATCGGGGGAAGTATTGTAATACAGCCTGCCACCCTGCACCAAATGATTTATATCTCCACCCTCCAACAAAAAGACATTTTGTTTTCCATAATCCTGCTAAATAATTATAAGTAAATAAATACTGTGAATAATATTGACAGACTGACTGAGATTAAGGACCCAACACAGTCCGAATATTGTATACATGTACTCCAAATTTATCAATGATTTCATACAGCTAGCAGCATATTCAGATTACCATATTTTTCAAGTTCAATCCCCACTCCTCTATGTTCTCACACAGTATCTCCCAGCTGGGTGATTCCTGTAGAAGAGAAACAATGTGGAGAATCCCTGCAGAATTAGAAGCAATCAAGACTTTTTATTCAAGGTAAACATGTATATAGGTCCTCCGTGATATTCAGGCCCATTGGTGACTTGGTATTAAGCAGTAACATGTATTTGGTGTCCAGCTTTCTCAGTTTTGCATCCCTATCTCCCCCTCTCTCACTGCTCATGATTGAGTCAATCACCCAGTATCTAAGATCAGTGTTGTCACTGCGGTAGTATTCTCTAAAATGGCGGGCCACCGGGTAGGTGTTGTCACCATTAGTGATGGCCCGCAAATGTTGGATAATACGTATGTGGACAGCATTCTTTGTGCTGCCCACATATTTCAAAGAACAGGGGCATTCCAAGATATACACCGCATATTCGGTTTTACATGTTAAAACCTGGGTGATGGAATGTGGGATATTGGTAAACCCGTCCCTGTAGGTTTTTGTGTTTTGTCCATGGAGGCAAGCTTTACAGGTCTTGCATCTGTAGAAACCTTTATTTTCTTGCCACCAGGTAGATTTTACATAGGGTTCAGGGTTAGTAACCACCAAATGATCTCGCAGCGATGGTGCCCTGCTAAATGTGAGGGAGACTTGCTTGGGGAGACTGTTACCTATGACAGTATCGTGGGTGACCAAGGGCCAGTGTTTATTAAGGATTTTACGGATCTGTTGGTGTTGTCTATTGTATCCAGGGATAACTCGAAAACAATTATTCTCAGCTGAAGCCTCAACTGCTATATTGTCTAGTTTATCTTCCTGCCTACTGCTATTCCTAGTAAGCAGTTCCTCCCAGGAGAAAGCCATAGATTTATCCCTGGCCCTCTGTATCAGTTGGTTCGAGTAACCCCGCTCCAAAAAGCGGGTAGTGCTTTGGTCCTGTTTCCTTTTTAAATCAATAGGATTACTGCAGATGCGTCTTAATCGAAGCATCCCACCGTAGGGGATGCTGGATATTAGATGTGATGGATGTGCACTGGCCGCATGCAGTATGCTGTCACCAGCGGTGGCTTTTCGAAAAATCCTAGATTCTAACTGGTCGTCACTTATGTACAATTCAGTGTCAAGAAAAGTTACACTGTCCTGACTTAGGGTTGCTGTGAATTTCAAGTTCAATTCATTATTATTGATATCCTCAATGAACTTCAATGCATCCACCTTACTCCCCCGCCAGATTACCAAAAGATCGTCAATGAAACGAAACCATGCAACCAAATTGTTGCGAATATTGTGACGGTATTCATGACCCAGGACCAGCTCCTCCCAAGCTCCCATGTGCAGACATGCAAAGCTTGGGGAGAAGCTGGCCCCCATTGCCACACCCTGTAACTGGCGATACAATTGTTGATTATAGAGTTAACAAGGCAGAATCTCAACATCTCCAGAAGCATTGCATTGTGGTCCTGAGCATCAGCACCCCTTCTGGATAAGTAATGTTCAACCGCATTGATGCCATCATCATGCGAAATGCTCGTGTAGAGCGAGGATACCTCCAAGGCTATCAGCCAATCACCTGTGACCCATTCAACATCCTTAATTTTTAGCAGGAAATCCTCTGTGTCCTGGACATAGGAGCCTAATTGTTGCACATACCCCTGTAAAAAATAATCTATATAAACAGAAGTGTGTTCCAATATATATATATATATATATATTCACTGAAAAAAACATAGGTTTTAGGGGTGTTATAGTTAGCTGGACATTTCACTCGTACAAAACCATTGAAATTTCTATGTTATAGTTAGTTGTACTCACTATAACTTGTGTGCCCGCAATTCACTGCTGATGTCACATAGTACATCATTCATGACATGACATGAGATGCAGCACTAAGTTCTCTCCTGATAACAGGTGAGTAAATCGGAATTCGTAGTTCGGCTGATTTTAGAGGAATATTTGTAAGTTCCAAAACTCCACACTAGAATTTCCAAGTGAAAGTAGTCAATGTTAGCCTATGGAAGGAAATTCAAGTTACTGGTAAGTAAGGTTAAAATTACTTTTCAGGATCAGTACTGGGCTCAAAGATGCAGCACTGTGGTCTCTCCTGATAACAGGTGAGTAAATCAGAATTCGTAGTTCGGCTGATTTTACTTTGGTACACTATGCGCCTGATTCTGATGCGGGATGAAAAGCTTTCCCACCTAGGGACTGATTCTGATTCTGGTTAGGAAGGCCTCCTAATGGCATTTGCTCCTTCCAAATTGGATCGGGAACTACCCAGGGCCCAGTTATGATGGGGTTAGGAACATATGCTCCCATTGAAGTCAATGGGAGTCTAACCAAATCTTATCGGGAAGCATCCAGATGCATTGTACTCCGTTGGTCGGACTGTCCCGATCTGAGTGCGTTGGAAACCATTTCCAACCTGATTCAGTCGGGAAGCATTTCCAACCCGCATCAGAATCAGCCCCTTAATATAGAGCCACTTTCCTACACCGTCCCCTCCCTTCTCTCTTCCCAATAGCAAAGCAGTTTGCAATGACAGTGTGGGAGCCGCGAGGCTCCCGCCTGTCATTGCAAACTACAGTGTCCCGGGGTAGGTACCCCGGGACACTACAGGAGTGGGGGTGGCGGTCCCCAGGGCCATAACAGGGTTCCAGGAGGGGGTTCGCACGGCCCCCCACCCACATTTCACAAAGCCCCCGGGGGTGGTGGTCCCCGGGGCTAGGGGGTCCGTCACGGACCCCCAATTTGAATATTTAGTGCCCCGGGAGGTGGCGATCCTCGGGGCATGTGGGGGGGCCGTGAGCCCCCCACCATTCATTTTTTAAAGCCCGGGGTGGCTGTACCATGGCTGGGGGGCCTCAGAATTCCCCACCCAATTTAAACAAGCCCCGGGGGTGGTGGTCCCTGGCGCTGCGGGAGGCCGTGAACCCCCGCCTATGCAATCATGAATCCTCCAGGGTGGCGGTCCCCGGGTGGCGGTCCCTCCCATACTTTTCTTCTTTATGCCCCCCTGTATTGTGTGGCATTTAGAGCTCCAAGTCAATTTTCTAGATTCATGCCCTTATATAGGTACAATTCAGATTGCCCTAATATAGCCATAGAAATCAACACCTTATTTAGGCATCGCCCATGCTACCCAAATACAGGCATGGTTACTTCCACCCGAACCAAACTTCACAACGATTTCTTGGAAAATCAGCTTAAGCAGTTAGAGAACTTCACCTTGCTTGAATATTGATTTGTCCAAAACTCAGTTACTTTACAAAAACAATTAGTCCCTAGGGGTTCTTTCCTGACGTTTATATGCCCAACTTTATATCAAACTATGGCATTCCTAAACACCTTCAAGGTATAAATATACCTTCACTTGCTCTAGCAAGACACGGTCGTTCGGAGCAGTTCGACTATTTACTTGCCCGACGCAACTCGCTACAGCAAGTGCCGAAGCAAGCCAACTTTCCAGCTGATGCACTGATAAAGAGGCTGCCCTTCTCCTGCTAAGAATCCAGCTCCAGTGTTTCCAAGCTTCCCTTGCGGGATGTTAAGAAATCGAGTCCCGAGACTGAGATATCAGACCTCCTTCATTCTAACTAAGGTATGGAGCTGATTAGAACCTAGAGAAACCTTTGGTAGATTCTTGGTAAAGAAAACTAAACCTATGCTGCACAATACTTACTTCTACCCGCGTACTAGACTTAGTTTAGGTACATTGGTGTAGGCGTATTTTAGAAGCACCAGTTAAGTATTTTAGCCTGTGTATTTATGCATGTATTTTTATATGGCTTAGAAGCCATACAATGTTCTTACAGTATTATTTTATAATACTATTCTCGCTGTATGCATTATACTTTGCAGTCTGCATAACGATTGTAGCAGTTCACTTCTCTTGTATGAGAAAGAAGACTGTTCAATAAACCTTTTATTGAAAACGCCCTTCTCTCTATCGGCCACATGCATCAAAGTCTGTTTTTGCGATTCCTTATTTGCGATTTTTAGGGAATCGCAAATAAGGAATTGCAAAACGGGATGCATGATTGAAATTGCATAAAATTTGCGATTCGGTAAAAATTGCAATTTTTACCAAATCGCAAATATTATGCGAATTCCAATTCGCGATTTCGCAATTCCCATTGATTCCTATGGGCCAAAAGGCCCTTAGGAATCAATGGGAATTGCGAATTCGCAAATTGGAATTTGCAAAATGTTAATGCATTCCATGGGTGCAGGGGGGGGTACAAAGGACCCCCCCTGCACCCCTGAAATTTATTTTAAAATGGATGTTTCACACACACATGTCCTAAGGACATGTGTGTCTGTAACATGACAGTGTTTCAAATGCTAATTTGAGCATTTTAAACCTTTTTCGCAATTTACCACGAGGTTCACCCTCTTGGTAATTTGCCCCCCCTAATTGCGAATTCGCAATTTTAAAAACAATCATGCATTGCTTGTAAGGAATCGCAAATTTGTGATTCCTTAGAAGCAATCGCATTTTTGGAAATCGCTAAAAATAGCGATTTTTCCAAAAATGATTGATGCATACTAAAAAGGTGTTTAGGAATCGCAAATGGCCGATTTTACCGAATCGCACCGTTTGCGATACCTAAATACCTTGATGCATGTAGCCGTATATCTCTACAACTCTGTTGAAATGAAGCATGCACGCTTGACTGAGTGAAATACATATCTATTGTTTCCACAACTCTGAGAGATTTATTTCTTATTCTTGGGAAACAAAGTTGTCATGTTTATGCGGTCCCGACATCCTTCCCTGAATTCCCCCCCACCATATTACGATGGCGGAGGGGACCGCAGCGGTGAGAAACCCCGCCCGCCTGTTTTCCACCCCGGTTGCCTTGCGGCCGGGGCAGAAAAGGGATAACATGGTGGCGGTGTCTATCAGACACCGCCAGCCATATTATAATGGGCATTTTTCAATGCCTTTCCGTGGCGGCAATGCCGCCATGGAAAGGCAAGCTGTCTTCACTCTGGGGGCCCCCTGCGGGTCCCCAGAGTGAAGTACAGTTGGGGGGGTGCACATGGGGGGTACCTGTGGTACCCCCCTTCATTGTCATTTGCAAAGCGGCAGGCACCGCGCGGTGCCTGCCGCTTTGCAAATGAAAATGTGAAAGTGCATTTTCAGCATAGTGGCGGGCGGTGCAGAGAGCACCGCCCGCCACAATGCTGAAAATACAGGATGTGCCCGCCACTGTGGTGGGCACATCCTAATGGCACCCCCGGGACCTCCGCCCTTATGGCGGGTGGTCCCGATTTACGATAGGATGACGGGCGGACAAAGTCCGCCCGTTATCCTAATGGACCCCATAGTGTTCCGTCTATGGCAGTAATACCAGACGTCATGAAACAGATTCAAAATGAATACGGGCAGAGCCTGCTTTAAATCTGGGTATGAAATTACTGAAAGATTTCAAACAGGTCTCAACAATAATATTAGCTAATTTTAAAGTTGAAGCACCATCCGTGGCGATCCTCAAAAGTTAAGAGTATTTGATGTAACTGAGCAATCTCAAGAACTAGCCAGAATAATTGAAAAATCCTATGAAGAACTAGGTAGAGACAGTTTGGGTGGTAAACCAGTGAAACCCCAACTGACTGAAAGTCCTGGAAAGGTCTTTATTAAAAATACTCCTACTCCTTCTAAAAAGAAGTGGGAGAACACTAAACAAACTTCTAAATAGCAGCGTTCTCAAGCACGAATTATGTCTCCTCAAAAGGAGCCTTCTGAAAGGAGGTATCACCTCAGGAACAGGGATAATTTGAGAAAACCTGATAGATATCAAGATACTGATACAAGTTCCCCTCGTACCTTTAAGACTTCATCACAGAAATCCGAAAGACGAGGACGATCCGAACACAAGGAAAAACTTGTGAAGTCCAAAGACAATTAACACGTTCCAAAAAATAAGGAAACTCAATTCACCAAAAAGAAGGTAGCAGGTCTAATAATCAGACATGCTAAGGATCTTGAGGACACAACTCGAGAATGGGAAATGGACACAAACGATGTTGGACAGGGCAGCAGAAGTCACCATAGCTCGCAAGAACTTGAAGGATCATCTGGAGACAGGGGACTTGAATGAGTAAATTCAAGTTAAAACTGCAGATACCAGGGTTAGTGTCCCACATAAGTTATCTGAAGTAACACTCCGGATGGAGGGGGACATAACTAGAAAAATAAGAGCACTCTTTTGGGAGTAGCTCTCTCAGGGTTATGATATTCTTCTAGCTGAACAAGACAGGTCACCTGAATTTGTCAGGGAGTGCCCACATGGCGAAGACAACATTATGCCAGCTTTCTCCAACCACATTCCAATTCATAACAAATATACTTATGCCAGAAAATGGGCAGTAGCCCGGGCTTCTGCATTATATAAAAATCATGTAGGATGGGATGAGGATTCTCCTCAATATAAAATCCAGTTAAAAAATCAACCAACTGCACAAAGGCAGTATCCTGTTAAGCAAGAAGCTAAAAAACAAGTCTGGGAGATATTAGATCAACTTATATAGCAAGGGGTGATTGAAACATGCACCTCGTCCATGAACAATCCTTTGTTTCCTGTCTCCAAACCAGACAACCGAATGTGAATATAAATTAAAATACCAACTATTTCATTAATAAATATAGAGCACTTTGAACATTGCAAATAGCGTAAATGAAATCATTTTTAACTGAACGCGGTTGCCGCGATCATGAGCAACGGGTAGTCTTTTTTCCCGTTCTATCTTTTTCCCGCCCCCGTCATCAACAAACACCCGCGTAATGCTGGGTATTTAAATCCGTGTGTTTCCTCCAAACGATGCTAGCCGGGGACACGGAGAGGAGCACGCAGGACGTCCGACGATCGGAAGACTAAGGTACGCAGACCGCTAGTAGGGGCCATGCTATATGGCAATAGCGTTTTTTTAGAAAGAAGCACGTTTTTAATAACGGCATTTGACCCTTCTTTCTTGTCTAATTATACAGGGACTAGAGAGAGGACTTTCCTTACACAGCGGGTATCTTTGGACAAATCCCGGAACCCATGCTGTATTTTAATTGCGCTTGTGCAGGACCGAAGTTTAAAGTGTAAATCTTCACTACTGCGTGCTCATGTACTAGCATTTTTAATCAATCGTAAGTATCCCACTTATATAAGCAGGCATCCTTAATATGTGCAAAAACCGGTAAGACATGCGTAGCTCATACATGTATATAAATCTCTTGCAGTGTCCAGTCATCTAACTGGAGAAGCATACGACCTTTAAAGACGTATTTACGCCTTTCATCACTAAAAACTAAATAGTAAGTACCTGAAATAATTCTTTGGCTTAAGTGTATGAATTCGCCATGTATATGAATACTGGCTAAAAGACTTGAGACTAGCTCGCTGATAATTAATTTTTCTCACTTGATGTTGAATTAAATATAAGTGATCTTATGAGTAGTTGCGTATGCAAGAAATAAACAGGCATAGGATTACTAAAAACAGAAGCGCATAAAACAAAGCCCGAAGCGCATAAAACATAGCCCAAATGGCGATGCAGGTAAAAGACAGATATAAGTCATAGTCTTATGTGAATTCTGTAACGTAGCCTCGAAAATGGCTACCCTGCAATATCCTGAAACTTATTTCTTTATGAATAGGTACCTGAATACGTATCCGAAATTATATCTAAAAGAATTCGCTGGACGAATTCCTTGTTCTGACGTATAGGAGGCGGAATACCCCTTGCAATATTGGTCAGACCTATCATACATCTGAGGTAGGTGATGTACCAATGCTTTTTATCTAGTGCCACCTCTCCCTCTATGTAATCTGGGGATACCTGTACCCTAAAAGAAAGCCAAATGTTCCTGAACTCTACATCAGGCCTGAATATGTATATATCAGTACCCTTAAGGTTGTTGTAGAAAAATAGGAAATCTTGAATTGTTGCTGTCTAACTATGTATGCTATGTATTCTGATGAGTTGCTTAATGTATTGTGTCTTGGAAGCAATGTAAATATGTTGGTACAATGATTTAGTAACATTATGGTTTTTTTAAAGATTGTGATTTTCTGATTACCATATGTTATGAACTTGGTAAGCCTAAAATTGGTTTTATTTAAATTTCAGAATCTATTTGGGAAACTGTATTGTCCTACTGTCCTGATGAAGGCGGATTAATATGTTTACACCGCCGAAACGCGTCGACGCCTAAGGAGTAAATCTAGGAATATACACTAAGGAGGAAACCAAATTTGTTTTTCTATGAATGGTTTCTATCCTTTTTTCCTGCATACTCCTTTTTAATTGAATGTTGTTGTTTTTATTGATTATTACACCGTCCTTATATGTTTCCCAAATTTCTGTTTTTATTTAATGTAATGTATCTTTAATAAATTGTTTTTATAATTTGAAATGTTTTGAGAGTGTTTTCACATATAGTGGTTGAATCCTATTTATCTACATTGCTTCCCTGTAAATTGTTGTCTGGATGCTTGTGAGTACTTATGTACTGTTGCTATTTTACCCAAAGGGAATTTCTTTCAGACTAACGTCCAAACCAGACAATACATATCTTCTAGTTTTGGATTACAGACATTTAAACTCTTGCTGCAAAACTTTTGTAGTACAAAATGCACACAGTGCAGCACTAATTATTAACATTGTGCTAAAAAATACAAAACCACATTAGATATTTCTAATGGTTTCCTCTGTCAAAACATTGCACATGAAAGTAGGTATCTGACCGCTTTCTCAATTATGGGAACACAAAGTCAATTTTGTCGTCTCCTGAAGGGATTCAAGAATAGTCCATGGTTATTTTTAGCCAGAGTAACAGAGTTACTACAAACCTATGATGATGAGGCATTATCATATGTCGATGACATCTATCTAACAGACTATGATTTGGATAGGCACTTGAACAGGGTGAACACCATAATATTGGGCTTCGCCTCTGAAGCGTATAAATTCAATTTTAAGAAATCACAAATGGCCCATTTAAACGTCCTTTTTCTAGGATATGAACTTTCAAGTGAAGGCAAAAGCCTGGCAGTAAACTTTCTAGAGAAGTGTGCGCTGCTTCAACCTCCAAAAAAGCTATAAAACTTACATTTGACTCTAGTTTTCCTAAATTTCTGAAGAACTTACACTCTAAACTACGCAGAAAGGGTTAAACCTCTCTATGAATTAATCAAACCTGATTTTAAAACAGGTAATTAGACTCAAAAACACACAGAAATGTTGTGTTCAGTCCAAACAGACAAGTTGGCAACAACACATTTACAGACTTGCGTAAATGTACGCAACTTAGTGATCCGAATCATTCCAGGAAGATGCGGATTCTCATACTTAACCTTTAATGAATGAGAAAAAGTACCAATATTTTACAGATCACACTTGTACACACAAGCAGAAATGAAATTCACTTCAACAGAAATAATTCTGACAGCGGTTCAAACTGCAGTAGCAAAAGAGAGAGCCCTCGCACAGGGTAAGCGCATTATGGTCGTTACTCCTGTACCTGCCTTAGAGGCAGTGACGAAAGCGAGCATTCTGAATGCTAAGGCTTTACATCCGAGATGGATACAATGGGGTAATTCTCTTGCTGCAAGAGGCTTTGAATACGTTTTTGACCCCTACTTAAAAACACAAGAATTTCTACAGTACAAACAAGAATGTCCTCTGTCTACTGATATTCTGCCTCTAGAAAAGTATGAATGTATAATTTATACTGACGGATCAGCACAGCCCTCTATTGGGGGTAAACAAGCTTATAGTGCTGCATGCGCAATCGTTAAAGGTCGCTGGCGAGATGGCAAATTCTAACCTATGGTCACTAAAGGCAATATCTAGGAGATTGTACAGCTCAGCGAGCTGAAGTACAAGCATTCAAGATGGCGCTTGAAAATACTGATCGCAAATTCCCCACATTCATAGTGTGCGATTCGTATTATTGTGTTCAGTCTTACAATGAATACTTGCAGAACTGAATTGAAAAACGGTTTCAAAGATGCAAAAGGTGGTATAATCAAGCATGAGTTGCTTTGGGAGCAAGTAGATAAGTTACGATAAGAACTACAAAAAGCTCACGTGATACATACACTGAGTCATCAACTTGATTGCGTTCACGTTGCAGGGAATTCATTGGCTTATGAAGCTGCGAAGACAGCTGTGCAAACGGCTTCCGTAGCTGCAATCACTCGTTCAAAAACAAAAATAGATGGAGAAATAATGCTAGCTGTCAATGCCACAAGCAAAGGCAGCGGTGCAGCGTTACCTCAAAACTATCCACTCAAATACTCATACATAATTGACGCTAACTCTGTTCCTTTTGATTAAATTCCTGGAGTGGGGGATAGAGGGATTCCAAACAGGAAACCTAGAGTAGCTTTGATTGTAGTGTAGTTCCTATTTTCCCAATAGGCCCTGCGCATTGGAATAACATAAACAGTAGTATGGACATAGAAGTGCGGATCTTCCAGGTCTCCACTGACTATGCTAAACTTAATTGGGTGTGTTACCAACTAGCTCTGAGGTCACTGGAAACTTTCTTGACTGAATAGGAAGTGATCAGCTTCCTTGGTACAGACAAGAAGGGATTCAGTTTTCCAACAACTGCATAAACATGACAACTTTGCTCCTTAGAATAAGAGTCAATGTCTAGAGTCGTGTGAAACAATAGACAGTTATTTTACTCAGTCAGTTTTGTGCAGATTTCTTTCACCAATATGCAGAAAATAGAGAGACGGGCGTTTTCAATAAAAAGGTATTATTTATTGAACAGTCTTTCTTCTCGTACAAGAGAAATGTATTGCCACAATTGCAAGACTTGTTATTATACGGCCAGATTACGGGAATTTCCTCCTATCCCGGTCTCCGAGTTTGAAAGACTGGCGCTTGGAATTACCTCGGGTTCCCCGCTCGACCCCCTGCCTCCAAAAATTTGGAAAAGTTTTGGAACTGAACTTTTTGGCACCATGCGCCAAATATGCAACCAGTCCTTGCATAGTGGTTATGTCCCAACCTTGTGGAAACAGGCGCTTGTCACCCCACTCCTAAAAAAACCCTCCCTGAGTCCAGATTGTCTATCTAACTATCGACCCATCTCCCTATTACCATTTCCGGCGAAAGTCGCTGAACGATGGGTCCGTTCTTGCCTTTCCTGTCACTTAGAACAGAACCACTTTCTAGACGATCACCAGTTCGGATTCCGTCCCGCCCACGGCACCGAAACAGCGGTCTTGACAGCCATGGAAGACCTTCACATGCGTGCAGACAGGGGCCAGCCAGTAGCGCTGATACTATTGGACCTGTCTGCCGCATTCGATACGGTCAACCACAGTACGCTGCTGCAGAGACTAGGTGAGGCAGGTGTGGATGGCACAGCGCTGCTCTGGTTTCACTCGTACCTGTGGGACAGGAGACAGGCTGTCTCCCTCCCCCATTCCAATCCACCTTCGCACCGGTGCCTCAGGGAGTTCCCCAGGGCTCCTCCATCAGCCCCATTCTTTTTAACGTGTACCTCATCCCGCTGATCACGTTAATTAAGTCTTTTGGGATAAAAATGATCAACTACGCTGATGATACGCAGCTCATTCTCTCTTGGGAAGGAGAAGACTCCATTCCTTTAACCACCTTCCACGACTGTAAAAGAGAGACGGCTGGGTGGCTCCACAGAAACTCCCTCCAATTCAACTCCTCCAAAACAGAGGTTCTGTTCTGTGCTGGCACCAACATACCCCGCCAGTTTCCGAGTGATTTCTGGCCTCCAGAGACTAGTGATAAACCTCTGCTAGTCTCCTCGGTCCGCAACCTGGGAGCCATGCTCAATAACAAGCTGAGTATGGAAACCCAGGTAGCAAAAACAGTGGGGATCTGCACAGCCCTGCTACGCTCCCTGCGTAAAATCATGCCACTCCTCCCTGCACAAGCCCGGGCGTCGATAGTCAGGTGTACAATACTCAGTCGCCTTGACTATTGTAACGCCCTGCTCCTTGAGTCTCCAGTCATGCTGATGGACCGACTTCAAAGAATTCAATCTGCCGCCGCCAAGCTGGCTCTTGGCGGGACGAGAAGGTCTTCGGCCACAGCAGCCCTGGCCGAGCTACATTGGCTACCCTTAAAGCAGCGTGTGGCATTCAAGTCCCTCTGCATTGTCTTTAAGGCCCTGCATGGACTTTGGCCCAGACCCCTGCAAGCTTTGTTTCTGTGGTACACTCCCACCAGAGACTTACAATCATCATCAGCCCGTCTGGTAAAGGTGCCCAGATTCAACAAAGCCAGAACCGGGGGCAGATCCTTCAGGGTCGCAGCGGCCAAGTTATGGAACAGCTTGCCCATTGACATACGCCAGATCTCACAACTTCTTCCATTCAGGAAGCGCATCAAGACCTGGCTATTCCCCTAAAATTCTGCCCGCCTGCTAACTACTCCGGTCTATCCTTCAGCAGAGTATTCTCCAGCGCCAGGCAGCCTGCAAGGTATCAGTCGCGCTCTACAAATACTTAAAAATAAGTAAAATGAGGATTGCAAAATAATACTGTAAAAGCATTGATATGGTTTCTTAGCCATACAATGGTTTAAAATGAATAAAACATATATACATTCATATATACATTAGGCTAACGTACTCAACTGGTGCTTCTAACTACGCCTACCCCAGTGTACCTGACCTAAGCCTAATACTTGGGAGGGAGTAAGTAAGTAGCAGTTTTAGTTAAGTTGGTTTTGCCAAGGTTTGCTTCAAGAATTCTCTCTAAGGGTTTAGTCAACACCATACCTCTGGAATAGAATGCTGGAGGTCTTGTATCTCCTTCCAGGGACTCGATATCCCAGTCACTCGCAAGAGTAGGCTAGAAACGCCGGAGCTGGATTTCTCGGCAGGAGAAAAGACAGCGTCTCTCTCAGCGCGTCAAGGAAGAGGAGGGGCAGCGTCCGTGGGCAGCTTGCATCTGCTGGGCTCTGAAGGGGACAGCTGTTCTGCTCCTATGTTCACCACACCATTGTTCGCTGATGCCGTTGAGGCAGCGGTAACTTCAGTATCAGCGAGGCAGCAATAGTATCGAGGCAGCGTTTGCTTAAGGCAACGTTGGTAATATTTATACCTGAAAGGTGCCTGGTTTGACGTAAGTTTTTGGACATAAGACGTCAATAAAGATGTCACTAGGAAGTGATCGTCTCTTAGTGCTCATTAGAGTTCTATTACTAATCAAAACATAGCAAGCGGGGCTTTCCCATGTTGCTGAGTTTTTATCTTGTTGAAGAACTCGGAGTGTAATCTAGGAATCTTAGATAGTGGCTTCTGCTGTGTCATTTGCACTAATGAGCTGCAAAGGAAGCTGCAGAGGAAGTGATTCTGAAATGTGGCTCTGATCGTGTGAGGCCAGAGACGAGTTTCTGAATATTGCATTTGATCGGTTATGCCAATATAGGGGTACAAAGGGATTATAGCCATATAGGGGCATAAGGTCACAGTATTGATCAGGGTCCTAGATTAGAACGCGACATGATACACGAAGCACACTTGGGAGAGGGTCTGATACATCAGGGGATCTCTAAATTTATACTAGAATTAAAAGAGACATACTGGTGGCCAGGGATGAATTGTCACATTCATACATTTGCAATTACTTGCCATGACTGCAATAGAGATCGCAGCACAGAACGCCACCAGATACCTGACTATAGCATAGCCAGCCCAGTACAGACACCATTGTCAGACAGAATTAGGATATCTGCACGCAGATGTCCCTATGGACAAAAGCAATTCCATAAATATTAAGACAAGCTTCATTTGGATGTGATCTCAGTGCTCCACTGATGCTTGAACTGTTATACAATATTTCTGAGTCTTTATCGGCACATACACAGTCGGCACACTACATTCTGACCAGGGTTCTGTGTTTAACTCTCGAGCTTACAAGGAGGCCATGGCCAATATGGGTATTGCATTGCGGTACTCTAGTCCATTCCATCCTGAGGGAAATTCGGTAGTGGAAAGAAAAAACTGGGACATAAAGCAATCTATAACATCTATAACAGCTAGGGTATTAGGCTTGGGTGACGGGTGGGTCAAACATCTGATAAGTGTCCAACGTAGTCTTAACAATCTGCCAAGAAGTTCTCTAGGGGGTATTGTAGGAAGGTGGATACCTGACTATGGTTGCCCCCAACTTTTTGCCTGGTGTTTTGCTGGTTTTCTGACTTACTTGGCCTGGGACCCTGCCAATCAGGACCCCAGGCCTACTGCTCTCTCTGTAAAATGGATTCCATGTACCCTAGGTACATATCCAATTGGTACTGGGCCACCTTATCACACCCTGTAACTCAGGGCATAGGTGTACCCAGGGCCTACCAGGGGCTGCAGCATGTATTATGCCACCCCTGGCTGGCCATCTAAATCTGACACAACTGGCTGCACGACAGCTTGGGCAAGGTGGTGTAATCACCCTTTGCTTTAGATATAGTATACCTATATCTAACCCTAAAATGGACACACAGATTCCTATCAGTCACTCCTATGGCAGGCCTTGACAATCCTGAAGGCAGAGTGCTTGGAATCGTGTGAGATGGTGCTCTGGCATGAGCTGAGCCCGTTTGCAGCTTGCGGAACCAAGTCCTAATAGCTGTTCCATGATAACGCATACCATATACTCTTGAGTGCATTATAATCCTTGCGGTTAAATGCTATCTTTGGTATCGCTTTATCAAAACATGTCGAGTAAGGTGTCATACGAATTGGAATACTAACCCCTCGCCAATTCTGGCGACGGGGTTAGCATTCCACCCTTCTAGAGGGACACGACATGTATGTAACTGTGAACCCCGGTTAAAGTTAACTCAAGCCTCAGCCTCACAAAATGGATGCTGCCACCACAGACACAAGTCTGACCCCCTGCAGCTGGGAGTCCTTCCATCGAGGAGAGCTTGGACAAAGGGTTTCCTGTCAGGGGCGGTGCTAGCACCATCCCAGACAGGGTTTTGTGTATCCTGGGTAGGCAGGGCTTTACAGGAAGGTGACTGCAAGTGGCACCCCGGTGCTCACTATGCATCTGCCGGCTAGAACCAGTTCCAGGGGCACACCAGCCCCTGAGCTGGGGAAAGTCTGTCATGGGAGAGGGGTGTAACCACCCTCCTTCCTGGTCCCACCCCTAGGGCAGGACCTAGTCGCGTACCCACCCCTTTCTTTAGGATAAAGGCAGGAGCGGGGACCCTTCCAAATTAGATCATCTTTGAATCAAGAAACTACTTTCTACGAAAGGAACTCTCGACTTCTTCTCAAGATTTCTCCCTTGTGGCTAAGGAGTAGTCACCCTGCACCCGCAGGAACCATCTAAGAACACTGCGGTTTGCTGCACGTCCTTCCTCCGGAATCCGACTGACCAGCTCGACGAGACCCGGCTTCCCTGGCACCTCTGACCTCTACCTACCTCTACAGCTAAGCTGAGAACCGTAGGTGTGACGAGACCTCGAGGGACCAGCCATCATCAGAACTGCACGACTTCTATCCAGCACGACCGCCGAGGGATCCTCTGGTGAGTGCTTTGGGGTCCGAGAAGCCCCGACCCTGAGCAGCTCCAGCACCGAAGTCCAGCCCCTCAGCATCCACGAGATCTGCGTGGGGCCCTTCTGCTTTTTGCTGCTCACCGCGTTGTCTGGCTACTAGCCCGCTGGCTTGTGGCCTTCCCGACGATGACCGACGACATCACCACTGCTAGTCTGGTTGCTCCAGACTGGCCCTTGCTCCCTTCCAAAAGAGGAGCACCCCGGACCCTCCTGGTCCACTCCAGACGCCATTTTAGGTCCACTGCGTGGGCTTGAATTTGCCAAGACTTGTTGCCCCAATCCTGGGTCCAGCAACGTCGACAGCAGCAACCATCGTGGGACAGCTCGCACCTCCATCCTGGTCACCGACAACGCCTCCTGGTCTGTGAGACTGCAGAGCCCAGCGTCGCCCACTCACCTGGTCGAGGTGACTTCAGCCGGTGCCATCCTGGTGTCGTAATTGGCCCGGCCGCATTAGCGATTAGCTGAACCTACACGTTGTCCTCCTTAACTTGGCTATATATGAAAACGCCATTTTGAATGTTGCGGAGGCCATCTTAGATCATGAGCGGCCTCGTGGCCGGCGTGCCCTTTAGTCCGTTGTCCGTTCCACTGACCACTCCAATCTGCCCAGCAACGAGCTATTTTTAGTATTGGTCAAGCCACACATGCGCAGTTCCAGCTGACCCGTAAACCTTCAGGAATGTGCACCAAACTGACCAGCGGAGTTGTGCCCCCTCCAATGAGCTGGCAGTATTCCAAAACATGACCATATATGTCTTTAAAATGTGTCTTAACTTGTGCCGCCTATCTTTTATTGCCCCAAAATTGTATATAACCGGGGTCACACCGGTGTTCGGTGTGATACCTCTTGCATTACCGAAGGGTGCTGTTTGAGTGTACCACCACCCCATGGGGTCTTAATAAACTTGTTCTTTGACTTTTACAGTTTCCGTGCCAACAGTTCTTGATTGTAAGTGGGTTATCTTCGGAACATGTAGGCCTTGGGAACCCTGATTACTTCACTGGTGCCCATCTAATCACTGGCTAGTGATTCAGAACTTGGTCCCCTCTGCTTACAGGTGTCTTCCATCTTCGATCCAGGCTTGGATCCACCGAACAATCTTCACTGGTCGCCTGCCAGCAACTTCTTCTTTCAGGCTCCATAGACTGCAACGAGGATTCCCGACGTCTTTCCAGACCTATGCAGCCGCAGCCCCTGGGCTAGGTAACCTCGGCATTTCAGTGCCCCAGCATAGCCTCACTATCCAAGGGTCCAGATCCACTTTCGTTTTCAGCCTAACTAGTCGGGTTCGCCCGAGAACACTAACTTTGCTTTTACTAGCCTCCATAGACTTTGTCCCGCATCCCGCGTGAGAGTGCACACTCTGCACCCGAGTCCCCTAGGCCTCCTACTAGTAATCTGAAGGTTCAGTAACGTAGACCTAGTGATTCCAAAGCCTATTAGTCCAGTACTTACCTGCTAGTAATTTCGCATTCCACTTTTGTAGTATGTGGCTTTCCGTGCCCCTCTGGCATTTGTGTAAATTGTGCAACTTAAAGTATTTTCGTAAGAGTTTTGTTGTGTGCTTAGTACCCTGTCCTCATAAAGAGTACAGGGCTGTTGTGATCTAAATAAATACACTGTTTATTTTCATAACACTTGTGTGGTGTCCTTTCACTTGGTGTTCAAGGGGTATATGTGATGGTATAACAGCTGGCTTAACACGCCCTCTGAGTTTAGCCCGAAGACTGCTCGTATCCATTCTACTAGGATAGCTGGTCTATAAGGTTGACTTACAACCAATCATCAATAAGGGTTGTTTGGACTGATACATAGTGATCACTAGAATAGTGACTACTGCATATCAGGCCAACTTCTCACAGGTATCACTCCATATGAAATCATTTTGGTACTAAAATGATTGTGCCAGACCTCGATTGTCACACTTCAGTGGTAGAACAAAAACCCTTTGATATCAAAGATCGTTTGGCAGGACTTAAATTAAATAAGATCCATACAAAGTAACGTACTGCTGAAGCCAACAACCACTGGCCCAGCATGACCTGTCTGGATTCCAAATATTGGGGAACTCGTCAGAGAAAAGATTGCGAACAAGAAGAAATTTGGGCCTTCTTACAGACAACCAGTACCTGTCCTAGCCATCCACGGATCCCCTTGCTGGTAAAAAGGAGAACAGGATTGTGTCCATCGATCTGGTAAAACCACACCATGTGGCCGATCATAAACAGTAGGCCAAGTGGACTCCAAAGATGTAGCAGACGCCCGAATGTGGCTACTATCCAAGAGGTTCAAACTGAGAGACTCATCACCTTTGAATAATCTGAAGTGCGAAAAGGACTATGCAACAAAGCCATGGAACTTGTACCTCTTGAGACCCAAATACCAGTTCGTCAAGAAACGCCTGTCTACAATGAAATAGTAACTGACTATACAAATGTAACAAGTAATCAAGTGGTTCCAGCGATTACATCGAATCCCGAAGCAATCCCTACAATTGAAAGAACTGCCTCTGGCTATTTCATCAACTTTGATACTTTTTCCGAGGATCCCATCGAACATGAAACAACACCAGTAAAAAGAACTTTTAAAGAACAAGCAACAGACCTTTTTCATCAACTGGAAAAAACGTATCTGATTTCACCATGGATTGAACTTTGGATTGTGTTGGGTGTACTTTTTCTTCTACTTTGGTTGACTTTTGAATTTACCTTGGGAATGCTAATAAATGGAAGATATGTTCAAAAGGACACTGCAAGTAAGAACATCAACGTACTCCACAAGCAGCACAAATCATTTCATCCTGAACAAAGAGACTTGTCATCAGTGAACATCACAGCCCTTCCTATACCTTGTGGTATAGCTTGGGACAGAACTGAATATGACATTCTTGGTCTGGCGGAGCTGTTGAAGATTCCACACCAATTCAAGATTTCCTTGAGTGACTTTGTTTTATCTAGTACCTTTTCTGATGATTGGGACTTCGAGACTATTAATAATATGATGTCAGACTTAGAAATGTCTGAAAAGTTTAAAATTCATGAATACTTAGAGGATTCATCAGATTATGAACAAATGTATTGTTATAATCACTATGGTCATCATTTCTTGCATAAGTCTGCACATCCTAGAAATATATTAACTTATAACCAATGGGAACATTGTCCTACACCATCAAAGGGTAGCTCAAAAAATGTATGGCAAATTTCTATTCTTTTCAGGTTTTAATGTTTCAAATCCAGAATCATTTTATTTTAAAAATGTTAATAGGACAGGAACAAAAAGTATGTTAACCTGTTCAGTGCTCATGACAAGGTTGACCTTGTCATGAACAATGGGGATCCTGCATCTTCAGTGCACAGCGGGAAAACCCCTTAGCAGCCAAGGTGTTAACAAATACCAAACAAATGTATTCTGTGGCCTTTTATGCTAAGCTTTCTACATATGGGTTTGACTTTTGGAAAGACAGCATTGAGACAAAAACTGTCTGGGGCACAAAAGACTGGCAGGTGCAGGGATTAGAAGCTTTATTTAGAGCCTGCATCATCCCAGAGCAAATTATGTTTTTGAATGACACTGTCCAGCAGACATCCTGTCTTGGATTAGCCAAGATCAAGGAGTTAAACAAACCGTACATACCTACACCTACACCTGATAGTAACAACACTACAGAGGGGGTGGTCGACGTACATACTATTTTGCAGCACAGAACAGATCCAGATTGGAGAAAATGGTTAATCTGGCAGCACAGACACACCTGTCAAGATAGATTCCTGAAAAAGACACAAGGGTTCACAATCACTAGGCCAGATCCAAGATATGTTCAGAGACAGCATCCAGGGATAGTAACATCATACAGTGTAGGGAAACGGTGCCTTGAATGGCTACACAAGTCTACACTGAAGGAAGTAAAACAACACTTATCTTTACTTAAATTTGGCGCTGACCCGAGGGACTTCTTACAAGGACCTACTAAACCGCGTCATAAACATTTTATATACGCATGTATCTATGCTGTATATAATGAAGCGTGGAAGATTACGCAAGCAAAGACTGCAAAACGAATACGAGAAATTGATCGTATTAATTTAAAGAACTCTCTCTCTCTAGTTGACAATGGGTTGACAACTCTGTCATCCAGGATATATCATTGGACAGCATAGTATTCTCTGCCATAGACATAATGGTACAGGACTTGGTCATGTTGCAACATCGTCAGTCACAATTACGTTCTATAATGCTATTAGGCTGGACGTTACAAAACCTTTATTCAGGCTATGTGCCTTGGTGTTTAATCAACACAATATCACTGTTTTCTGAATTTAATCTCACAGATAAACAAATCAAATTGGCACAGAGGGGAGAAGACTATACAGTGCTGAGCATTGAAAAACTAGAAAGATTGCCATTTACAGTCACTGAAAAGCCAGCTATTGAATGGATAATACACGTTACAATCACTCTGCCTGTTACAATTTTCCATTTTCAGTATTGCTTAACGCCTTCCATGCTAATGACAAGGTCAACTCGTCATGGGTTTTACCTGCCCTATGCTTATGATGAGTTGACCTTGTCACGGATGTATGACGTTACAACGCATACTTTTACCACGCATACCATTACAACGCGGTATTTACAACGAATACCGTTACAACGCATAGCGCTTAGAGGTGCTGGATAGTGGTAAGTATAATTTTATATTCCAACTCCAGTCCCCGTGGACACTAGGGAAGGTGTTGGATATAAAAATATACTTATTCCCTATCCTAGAGCGCCCCCCAGCGCAATGCGTTGTAATGGTATGCGTGGTAATGCCTGCGTTGTAATGGTAGTGCGTTGTAAAAACTTCGTTGTAACAGTTGTATACCCCGTGTCACAAACAATGGGAAAATGTAAACAGCAGCACCCAGCGGGAAAACCCCTTAGCACCCAAGGTGTTAAAACGTATACCAGCAGGCCTATATGAAAGGTTGGGTAAAGAATACATCAAGACATCCTGAGAATTACCATACACACACAGATGTTAGAGTGGGGGGATAGAAGTGTTTCTTAGTGGTAATAATTGTGAAAACGCACTAAGCGGTTCTCTCCTATGTCAGGGTATAAACTTACATGGAGCCTGCAAAGGTTCCTCTAACAATTTATCCTGCCACCTGCAAGATTCACCAGCTGCAGTGATTGATCCAATTTTTAATCAACTTTCTAACGGAAGTTGCCTCATGTTGAATGATCACAGCTGTTGTGGTATGTTGCAAAGGTTACCCTATCTCGTAACTGTGTCAGCCAGGGTCACTTGCTGTATGCAAGTATTGTTTCCAAAAACCAAGACAGACCGGGAGTCACCGTTATGGCCTTCACTGAACATGTCTTCTATACGAATTGATACTTTAAGCAGAATGAAAGCCATTCTTTTACAAACAAATGTGTCATTGACCTCCGACAAAGAAACCTATGATCTGCAAGTCGCAAGGACTTCTGCAGAGATACATGACCTTTTAACAACAAACTGCCCTGTACATATCTCAGAAATGTTAGGTCGTATCTTAAACATGTCTGATACGAGCGGCATTGTACATGTATTTAAGACAGTTTTTATCTGGACTGTTAGCACCTTTTCAAGCAGTCCTAAGCATATTTCCAAACTTCGTGCACTCTGTGTTTGGCGGACTACCTCTCGTTTTGGAACTCGCAGCAGGGATACTATTTTTGCTCCTCCTGCTCTGATATGGCAAGCCAAATCACCAGTGATACCCAGTTCACCGTGGAGAACACTCTTATGGTGATGAAGTGTTGTGAGCGCATAGTCCAAATTTTGGGATTAACTTGTTTAAGAGAATTGAATACTACATGGTTTATGTCATTCAGACCAATCTGGCAAAATTGCATCTTACCTGTTCTACAATGCCTGCTATGTGGAGAAGAATGCGTGTTAGACATCTGTCTCACACTCCCATCAGTCATGCCAATGGATGTTGATGCTTTGCTGGACCAGGTAAAGGCCCATGTTCAGTGTTGTCCGCAGCGGCTAGCAATTCTGATGACGGCATTCATTGAGATCTCACCGACCCAAAATGCTGATGGTGAGGTACGAGAGGAAAGCGGCACACAGGTACCCAATTCAAACATTGCTAATGTGACCAACGCTGACGGAGATGTTTCACATCTATGTGCAATTAATCTTAACGAGGTAATCCAACTTTCACCTACAATGGTAGACAAATTCTTTTCAGACTTAGAAAATCTAGGGCCAGATGTAGGTAGCCCTTTACCGATCGGAATCGGCCGAAAATACCGATTTTCGTCCGTTTCCGATCGGTAAAGGGCTATGGAGATGTAGGGGCACATATTCGGTAATTTTACTGAATCGTTATTATTACTGAATCGGTAAATTTACCGATTTGGTAATATTTACCGATTTGGTAAAATTACCGAACATGCAATGTGGGTAGCCAATTTTCCATTGGCACATGGCTTTCAGAATCGGTATATTACCATGGAATACAAATCCATGGTAAAATACCGATTCCTGTGTACATGCACATCTGTGCATGTACACATGTGCCATGTGACAGACAGACGTGCCCTTAGGGCATGTCTGTGTGCCACATTGCATACATGCCCGTTTTGAGGGTGCTAGAGGGTGTCAAAGTGACACCCCCTGCACCCTTGACAAATTCGGTATTTACCGATTCGGGAAATACCAAATCGGTATTTGAATTGAATCCTATGGGCTTCAAGGCCCATAGGATTCAATAGCAAATAGCGATTCGGTATTTACCAAATCGGTAAATACCAAATTTCTAGGTATCGGTAAAAAATCCAGATGTTGGTACCTACATCCCAATTACCGATTTTGAAATACCGAATCGGTAAAATTCGGTATTTCAAAATCGGTAAATGGGATTTACCTACATCTGGCCCTTGATGTTTTCTCAAAACAATAACACTGACTTTTGATTTGGCATGCAGTATTCTGAGAGACTCTGAATTCGACCGTCCTTTTTTCAAAACTTTGGGGCATATTATCAAGGGGGTTTATCTCCGCTTTTTTGGTTTTAAAAGCCAAGAATGCGGAGATAAAATTATCTCCCTATGACCAAGCTGTCGCTAACACCAGTTAGTGACAGCTAATAGGAGATAGCGACCATCTTGGGCCCCGCTTTGCATGTCAGTGATATTTATCACTAATGACATGCAAAGTGGGCGTGCCAAGATGTTAGCGACTGGAAACAGTCCCTAACATCGCTATCTCCTATTACCAACTTTTGGAGATATTCGCGCTAAGCGCGAATATCTCCAAAAGCTAACACCTGCCCTGAGCAGTTCTTAGCCATGTTATCCAATGGGAGGTGGATAACATGGCTAAGAGCATTTGCTCGATAATGCATGAATATCACTGACTTTTCAGCGATATTCATGCATTGCGGCCGTTTTTTATCGCATTTGCGATAAACCTTGCTAATAGCAAGGTTTATCTGCGATAAAAATCGCCGATTTGCGGCGATAAGTTTTGTCTCTAAACAAGTTAGAGACAAAAATTATCGCTAGTTGTTGGTAATATGCCCTAAAGTTTCTAACTTTGGAACTCTATTTTTTCTATGATCAAACTTTTGTCTTTCCAAATTTGTATTTTTTCATTTATTTTTTTTGGCACAAAGTAATCTTCTTAAAGTAGAACTATTCATAGAGAACTACAATTATTTGAAAAACTTCCAAGAGACAATATTTGACCTAGTCCACAATCAAACAGTTTTTATAACCTGCAATGGAATGGTCCCGACTTTTTTTTCTGTAATTAAGAGCCATTTCATAAATGTATTTTTGTGATTCATTTGGATAGCATTATCAAAATGTCAAACTATATGCTTTGAATGACACATTGCTTTAAATGCGTACAGCACATATGTTTTTTGTGTACAACCAGTACCAATGCATTTTATGTATTTTGGGTGGGCTTTAGCACATCATGTTTAGATATGTTTTTATGTGTTTAGAACTTAGTAATGTCATACATAAGAAAGTGGAGTGGGTGTTGTGTGGTGTTTAGAGCTCCGAGTGAATTTTCCCGATTCATGCCCTTATATAGGTACAATTCACAGTGCCCTTATATAGGCATAGAAATCAATCCCTTATTTAGGCATAGTCCATGCTACCTAAATACAGGCATGACTACTTCTACCCGTACCAAACTTCACAACGATTTCTTGGAAAATTGGCTTAGGCAGTTAGGGAATTTGAATTTTGATTTGTCCAAGAACTCAGTTATTTTACAAAGAACAACTAGTCCCTAGGGGTTCTTTCCTGACATTCATATGCCCGACTTTATGTTAAACTATGGCATTCCTAAACACCTTCAAGGTATAAATATACCTTCACTTGCTCTAGCAAGACACAGTGGTTCAGGGCAGTTCGACTATCTACTTGCCCGACGCAGCTCGCTACATCAAGTGCCGAAGGAAGCCGTCTCTCCAGCTGACGCACTAATCAAGAGGCTGCCCTTCTCCTGCCGAGAATCAAGCTCCAGTATTTCCAAGCTCCCCTTGCGGGGTGTTGGGAAATCGAGTCCCGAGACGGAGATACCAGACCTCCTTCATTCTAGCCAAGGTATGGAGCTGATTAGAACCTAGAGAAATCTTTGGTAGATTCTTGGCAAAGGAAACTAAACCTATGCTACACAATACTTACTTCTTCCCGCGTACTAGACTTAGGTTGGGTACATAGGGGTAGGCATATTTTAGAAGTACCAGTTGAGTATTTTAGCCTGTGTATTTATGTATGTATTTTTATATGGCTTAGAAACCATACAATGCTCTTACAGTATTATTTTATAATACTATTCTCGTTGTACGCATTATTCTTTACAGTCTGCAATACAATTGTAGCAGTTCACTTCTCTTGTATGAGAAAGAACTGTTCAATAAACCTTTTTATTGAAAACGCCCCTCTCTCAATTTCTCTACAACTCTGTTGAAAAAAAGCATGCACGCTTGACTAAGTGAAATACTTATTTATTGTTTCCGCCACTCTGAGAAATGTATTTCTTATTCTTGGGAAACAAAGTTGTCCTGTGTATGCGGTTGTCAGACTCTAATCCCTTCTTGTGAATTCGAGAACGTTTCTAGTGACCTCTGAGTTAGCTGGCACTCACTATTAAGTTTAATATACTCGATAGAGACCTAGTCGACCTCAGTCCTACGACTAATCTATAGGATATATTATTCCAATGCGCAGAGCCCAAGGGAATATAGGAACTACACTACACCGGGAATTTGGCCCCCCTTTGGTTAATTAGAATTCAAGCGCGGGAGCTAGCGCTTCATTTTTTTTTTGATTGGCAGGATCCGCGCACCCAGCGCGGATTTTGCTGATTTTTTTTACAAAATGATAATTTTTTGGGGGGGGACTTGGGGGTCCTTGTGGGACGCCCTGAGCAGGCCTAGGGGGTCGGGGTGTTTCTACCCTGCCCCCTTTTCGTGTTTTGCATGTTTTTTAAATTAGATTTCTTGTGTCGAGGCACAAGATGGCTGCCAATTCTTCCTGGTTTGGAGTGCTGACAGCCAATTAGCCACGGCAGGGTGCGCGGATCCACTGAGGCCATAGATAAATATGTACTTTTGATTTTGAATTTCTCAGGAACTACTGAACCGATTTACACCATTTAAGCAAAAGTCATGAGTCTGAAACAAGGACTACCTCTTTCCCAAATTTGGTGTAATTCCGTTCAGCAGTTCGGGCTGTAGTCGCGATGAACGGTTCCTATGGAAAATTGCGTGGGGAAAACGTGTTTTGGGACCCCCCTTTTCTCTCTGCTCCCGCTTCACAAATCACCCCGAGACTGTCAGGATAAGAGCGGACTGGAGCGCCCCACCAGTTTTGAAAAATTTGCAAAGATTCGTCAACCGGCGCCAAAGTTATTCCACATAGAATGTTGCAGATTTCCTATGGAATAACTACTTACTGGCCACTGAATATATATATTCACTGAAAAAACCATAGGTTTCACACACGTTATAGCTAGGAATTAGCATTTAAAAAAACTTAGAAATTCACTGAAAAAACCATAGGTTTCACACATGTCATAGTTAGCTGGACATTTCACTCATACAAAACCATTGAAATTACCCCGTTATAGTTATTTCAGCTAACTATAACTCGTGCGCCGGCAATGCACGGCAATGCACTGTAGATGACATCACATATTACATCACTCATGACATGGTCAGTGACTTCACATATGACATCACTGATGGTATAATGTCGCCAGAAGTTGAAGAAACACTGCTCCGACGCCCATTTGACTCACGACGTGGCGCATGAAAGGCCACTCAACGGTCAAAGGCCTTTTCCATATCCATAAAAACAGCGACCGCTGGGACCTCCGGGTGCGTATGTTGCATAGCAGCAAATACCGTTCTCAAATTATAGGACAGATTCCGGGCGGGCACAAAACCCGCCTGCTCAGGAGCCACTAGGGTAGTGACCAGAGGGCTGAGTCGGTTCGCGAGTATTTTAGCACAGATCTTCACATCGACATTCATGAGGGAATGGGGCCTATAGGACGCGCAATCCTCCACAGGCTTCCCCAGTTTGAGTATGGTCACCAGGATCGCCTCCCTCATGGGCGGTGGTAAGATGCCTTAGGTGCATATATCATCAAATAAGGTTATCAGATGAGGCAAAAGGAGGTCCTGTAATACCTTTTAAAAGGCAACGGAAAGGCCATCATGCCCGGGGCACTCCTCGCCTGCATGCCAGTGAGAGCAAGAATAATCTCCTCCCGTTTAATAGGTCGCATTAAATGCTTGTGTTGTAGGTTGGACAGCCAAGGCAACTCTATGTGCATCAAATAATCCAGGATACGATCCTCCGCTGCAGGACCCCTCAAGGAATAGAGAGCAGTATAATTTTCCCTGAATTTCACAGCTACCTGGGACTCTGATAGAGGCAAGTACCCCTGCGATTCATACATAATCGGGATAGCAGTTCTGTCCTTGCGGCATTTGACAAGTTGTGAAAGGACTCTTCCCGGTCTCTCACCTTTGCCATAAACTCTGGCCGTGGCATATTTCCCGAGGTGTTTAGGTTCCATATCCGCTTCCTTTTGAAAGTCACTCAACCTTTGAGTGAGTTCATCATCAGTGAAAGAGGTCTGATCGGGCCCGCCGATGGATTCAAGTTCCCGTAACTTATGCTCCAGTGTTGCCAAACAAGAACGTATAGCTTTGAGCACCCCAGAGTGCTTGGAGATAGTGAACCCCCTGATATATGCCTTAAAGGCCTCCCAAACATTTTGGATGGAGTCGACCGAACCCACGTTGATCTCAAAGAACGATTCTATGGACTGAGCCAGTTCCTCCATAAACGAGCTATCTAGAAGAGAGTATGGAGGGAAGTGCCATGAGAATGGGGGGACGAGATTTGGGGGATAATAACAAAATTAGTACTGGGGAGTGGTCCGAGAAGGTGCGTGGAAGAATCGTGCAAGCACGAAGCTGCTGGAGTAAGTGTCGGGAAGCAAACCAGTAATCAATTCTAGTGTGGATGTTATATTGTGCTGAATAATGTGTGTAGCCACCCTTCGAGGGATGCCCGTGCCGCCATACGTCCGCCATGTCAAATCTCAAAAGAGCGGACAACACAACTCGCGCAGAGGCCAAAGGGCGCCTGTCCGGGCCATCTGACCTGTCCAAGGCAGGCTATATGGTAAAATTGAAATCCCCACCCCAAAGGACATTATTTAGGGAATAGGGCAGTACAGTTGTAGCCAATGTTTCATAAAAGTCTGGGTGATCATAGTTAGGGCTATATATATTGAGAAGAACTAAATCCAACCCTTTCCCAAGAACTCTAGAAAGTGTATATCTGCCATCACAGTCCGTCTCCAATGGAGTCAAAGTGACCAATGATTTTGGATTAACGCAAGTCATGACCCCCTTAGCGTGTGAGGAGAAACCTGATGCATGTATGTTGCCCGCCAAAACCCTGAAGCATAGAATGGGGCTGTCCGGGGGTAGGTGCATCTCCTGTAAGAGAGCGACATCCACACAATGCTGATGGAGGTAGTGGAGAATTTTGCGTACCTTGCGGTGGTCAGTTAGGCCACGGACATTCCAGGTGACCAAAACAAATGAGTCAGGCGTGTCAGCAGAGTTAGTCACAGGCATGTAAATTGCAGAATGATGTGTTGTAGCGGAGCATTCAGGGACAGTGCTGTGTAACCATCCCGAAGTAAAGCAGTGCACAGTAATACAATATAACAATGAACTTCATCAACAAACCCTCCCCCAAACCGATCGAAACCTCTGCAGGATTAGAAGATTCATGAATCACACAAAGCAGTAAATGACTTGTCGTACAATGACCTGCAAAGAAAAACAGGTACCAGAAACAAATCACCATTCCGCAAAAAGAACCCCCCTCCCGTGATCCCATCCCACCCCCCTGGCATTCTCCCCATCCCCCCACCCCAACCAACAAGACACATCCCAGGTGTGATACACTCCGAGGCAGATGTAGCTCGTGGAATGAATTGGAGGTACCAGCCAAGTGAGGCAGCGCCCACCAGACCGCCGATCAGGGGACAACTCTGCTTCGCAAGGGTGTAGCAAAACTAACATAATCAGAATCTCCCCTTGCAGAGCTTCAAAGGAAGACTAAGCTCATGATCTATCTACAGTCGGGCTTCGACCATAGCACGATGCTGCAGCCCGTGGCCATCACTCGCCCATGCTACAAACAGGTACCCCCAGGCAGCCCCACAACGAGGAAAATCCGGGAGAAACTAACAGTATATGTGACAGAGCACCAACCCCCGTCAACATCCCATAAGGCACATTCTCTGGATCCCCATGGGGAGGCCCCAAGGGATCAGGCATATGAATAGATGAACACCCCCGAGATTCTCAGGCCATACACATGCAAACAATGCACTGTCCCAACAACACCAGGGAGACTCGGCAAACGGGCTCCGAAGGCAGCGATCAGTCCTGTTTGTCCATTGAACCTCCCAACGCTTCCTCAAGAAGGCGCGCAGCTGGGGGCTACGCCTCTCCTTCGCCCAGTCTTTCATCTCCTTCAGCAGTGCCTTAGGGTCCGTAAAAATAAACGAATGGCCCTGCAGATTAATTCTCAATTTGGCAGGGTTCAGCATAGCATAGTCCACCCCAAGGTCACTGCCGCTTCATGGGGGCGAACAAGCGTCGTGCCCCTTGGACACGAGCAGTAAAATTCGGAAACAGAGAGATAGTTGACCCTTCATATATCTGAAGTTGCTTTTCGCGGGCCAATTGAAGGGCCACGTCCCGGTCTCTGTAGTTAAGCAGCTTAGCTATAATTGGTCTGGGGGGTGCTCCCGGTTTTGGCCTCGGACCACGGGAACAATGAGCTCTCTCCATCACGAACATATCAGAGAAGGAATGATCGCCCAGAAGCGTCTTCAATAGTTTTTCCATAAAGAGCTCTATATTCCCAGTGGGGGTATTCTCCGGAAGGCCCATGACACGGAGGTTACGGCATCTGGAACAGGCCTCGAGGTCTTCCGTCTTATCTTGAAGGATCTAAAGGACTTTACCTAGCTGCTTATGTTCGGTGTTGAGAGTGGTGTGGGCTTCCTCCACCTCCGTCAGCCGCCTCTCGGACATGTCCAATCATTCAGCGTGCTTATCTAATCTTTCAGCCATGCGGTCCATCCGGTAAGTAATGGCGTCCATTTTGGCACCCAAGGAGGTAATACCTCCCTGTAGGTTCCTTTCCATGTTGACCAAAAGGGAGAGGATATCATGGCCCGTGTCCTTTGCAGCCTGGTCCTTGTCTCCCAGACCTTCGACAGTCGCGGAATCACCCACCTTGGATTTCTTCGGGTCAAAGAGAGCTTAGGCTGTGTCCTATCGACACACCCCATGGTGTAGAGGGAATTGGGAGTAGACCAAGGTCCGCGACGAATTCAGGTAAGATGAACTGTTGAGCAGTATTCACCGCGTCACTGGCAGGGCCCTCCACCGGAACTTTAGTACTCGGCAAAGTGTGTTAAGCATTCACCGCAGCAACCAGGCCACAGTCAGGCTGCAGAAAGACCAGGGCGTCCAACCAGGTCAGAGGGCACAGACCTCAAAGGGTCGAATTAAGTCCTCAGTGCTTACAGGGCCAGCAAGACTCCACAGTGCAAGTCGCAACAGTCCGGGGCCACAGGAATACCTGATAGCAGGCGACTCGCCCAACAGATCACAGTGCACCACACGAGTGCTACATCAGCCCAGGCAGCCCAATTACAGCATTTGGCGGGCCCCAGCTAGGCCGCGGAAGAGTAGTGGGCCAAACCAGGCCCAAGGCCCGAAGAAGCAGATCCAAGCTCATGGGGGTCCACTCACCAGCCTTTCATGCACAAGCAGTTCATAGCAGTGGCAGCGCATCAGGGGGACGAGCACAGCACTCCCAGTCTCAGCTAGGCCGCCTTCCTAGCAGCAATCAGGAGCAGCCACCAAGGCAGGAACACGCTGGGGAATGGCCGCCACAGCAGTATCCGCAGTGCACCTCTAGGACCGGATCGGGAGGCAGTCTGAAGGCGAAGGGCGCAGGAGAGCACAGCGACTGCACCCCCCTCGGGCTATCCAAGCCCTAGGCCGCCATCCACAATCTTCAGGTGCCGAGGACCTTAGCTCCACCCCGCTCGCCCCTCCAGCACAGCTCCAAACCGCACAGCCGCTAGAACGGCCAAAACACTCCGGCCAGCAAGTGGAACGTCCGCACCGGGGTCTCAGGGATCACCAACAGGCCCGTCTCTCCAGCAGGACCGCAGCCGCTGATCCCCACCAAGGTAAGGAGGGAGCTGCAGGCCGCGTCCGGCAGCGCAGCAATCAGGGCAGCAGGCGGCCGCAAGTCAGCAGTCGCTCCCAGTACCAGGAGTGAATAGGTGGGCTCGTTAACCCCTCCGGAGGCTGAGGGGGGCCCAGACACATGACCAAGCAACGCAGGGGTGATAGGCGTTGGCAGTAGCAGGATAACTGAAGGATTATGCGGCAGTCCGACGGAGCACTCGGCTCAAGCGGCCATCTTGGTCGCGAGCTAGCTCCGCCTCACTACTACATTTCTCATATACAGAATACAACAACGAACAGAATCTTTCTTCCCGATTTTCAAAAATTTGCTGTTGCAAACTTTCAAGAAAAAAAACAACATTAACAACTGCATTAGCATAGAAGTTAACACCAAAACTATTTTCAAACTGATAACCAACAATTTCTTCAACACTGTTCTTTTTCTTTTTGCTTGCAATCACAACTTCATTTTGTTTTTTTTTCTTTCTCTACAGCTTCACTACAGATATTCTCAAATCTTCTCTTTCTACCTAGAACATGCTTTTCAAATACTGGATATTGACCTACATTGGGTGCATATTCTCTTCTTAACCTATTATACTCTTTGACACAATTTGCATCTGCACTAATCTTAGTCTCATCAAAATCAATCAAGTACAATCCAAATAAAGTTCTCACTCGAGACAAAGCAACATATGCCATACCCTCTTTAAACACGGTACTTCCAATAGTCACTAAAGCACTATCTACACCTAAACCTTGAGATTTATGAACGGTCACCGCATATGCCAAAGAAATAGGAAACTGTTTTCTGCGAACATACAAATCTTTTACAAGCAAAAACTGAGCTGAACAACAACTAAATTGTTGTACTTCTTCAATTTCATCAAATTTGATTTTCAAAAATTCAATACCATCTCTATTTACATAATCAACGAAAGCAACAATTTTACCCATTGCTCCATTTACTAAACCTTTTTCCACATTCAAATTATGTCGTAAAATTACCCCACAGTTTGCACATGCATATAAATTCTTTTCTAAACCAGCAGATTTACTTATTGATTTCTCTAAAGAATCCCTATTCCTCTTCAACTTTTCGGTCAAAATAATAGTGATTCCTTCATGTTCTATTTTATCAATAGCTTCCAATTTTATAATTTCTTCATTTTCCAACTGTAATATTTCTTCATTGAATATAGAACATTCACGCAGTGTTGGCATTAAGAAGACTACAGATTTGTTTTCTGCAATTCTCATATATATTTTCTCAGCAACAATATTTTCATTTGGAAACAAATTATAAAGCAATCGTCTCTGTAAAGCTTCTTTGCCATGTTCAGTCACCTTTCCAATTCTTATATCTTGAAGAATACTTCCATAATCAGCATCATTTGCCTGTCGCATATTTGCAATAAGTTCCTTATATTCAGAAAATGACCAAATGTTAACATTTCCAATGCTCCCCAAAGACGTTCTGGTATCTTCATGCACCAGTGTTTTAAATACTGGTTGACCTTTTACAGGAGTAAGTTGCAATAGATCTCCTAAAACTATGACGTGTTTTCCTCCAAATAATACGTCATACTCGGTTTGAAGAATTTGCGGCATTCTTAAATGCACAAAGGCAAGCATTAAGTTTTATGCCACGCTTACCTCATCAATAATGAGAAGTTTCATTTTCTTCAACACTCTTGAAACTTTACAACAAGCTTCTCCAGATAGCTTGTGGTATTCCAATTTGTTTTCATGCTCTACTGGTAGCATTAATAGACGATGTAAAGTAATTTCTTTAATATTGTGTGCTGCCAACCCAGTTGGAGCAATGACAACACAAGACAAATGCAACTCAGTTGTTTTCTGTAGATAAGTTGTAATTACTTTAAATAAAAAACTTTTTCCTGTTCCAGCTTGTCCACTCACGTACATTTGGATAGGTTGAAGTTATGAGCAAGAGCACTCTTTCTTTTCATGAAGTAATCCATGGTCAATCTGTTTTCTCACTTGCTCATATATTTGTTTCTGCTCAACATCTAGTTGTTCTTCCAAGTTTCCTAAGTTTGTACCATCTTCTTGAACTTGATACATTGCTGTTTCCACCTCTTCCATAGCAGTTGCTGCTTTATTTTGAACAAGGGGTTCCCCTAGTGGATCCTGACTCAACGGAACAGAAGTTTGACTGTCTTGAGAACTGTCTCAAGCAATCTCAGCTGCAATTGTAGCTTCTTGCTCAATTTCGTCGTTCAACATTGTCACATAATTAGCAAAAACAGGACATTTTATAGTATCTTTACTTACTTTGAATGAATCTTCATAGCTCTCAAAATCTCCAAGTAATTCCAGTTCTGAACGCCACAGCTTAAAAAGTTGCAAAAGAGCTAAATAGTAAAATTCCCTTTTGTCAGGAGTTTCGCAACTCAGTTTACGGTGATTAATCAAATGTCATTTTCTTTGTTTTGTCAAACATCCTTGAGAACCAGTCACGGAATATATACCATTATTGATGTTTTCTGTAATATTCTGTTTAAAAATATAGTTTTGCAGCACTTCATATAGACAAATGTTCTCAAGATGATGACTTCTATTTGGATAATATGTATCCAACATATTTGTTTTCACAATATCTGTACTTTCCGGCTCTTTTTCAGCTAAATATTCAATTTCTTGTACAGAGTTAAGTACTCGATTTCGTGTTGCAGCAAGACCTAGACTCACCCAAATGATTATTCTAGATTTGGAGTATAGACTTGCAGATGATAAGCGATCCGAGCATTCATATCCTCTAATTTCTCGATGAGATAACATCTTCAAACTATAACTGTATAATTTCTTACTTAGACTCTTCTCGTGGGAAATGTCTTCCCACATTTCCTTCAATTCCATCTTTACTGATTTTGTTATGTAGGACATTACAGTAATGGAATTGTCCACAACGTATTGAATATCCATGTTAGCATTCCACATGGACAAAATGACTGGGTTGTAGTCATTTATGTATTTTGACTCTACATTTCTTCTTAAGTTGTAGGTATTTTTTGGAGACTTTCTTGTGATAGTATTTCACAAAGATGACATAAAACTGTTCACTCTTCCTTTCGATATTACAGGACGTGGAAAACCGAAACGACATTAGGTGTAGAATTAGTCCTTAGATTTGTACTTTCAATGACAGTATTTCCCACAACGATGGCTTTGGAATCGTAAGACTTGTTGTCTCACCTCCTTTTCTTCTGTACGTTTGGGTATATCACATGTAACATATTCTTCAATAAATGACAACATAGTATCATCGGAGTCTGTTTCAAATTTGGGAGCATCTTTGATCCATATTAGACTATGTCTGTGAGAAGCACCTCTCGCTTGATACTCCTTTCTCCAAAAGAAATCCAGAACCTCTCCAAGAGGAGGATTTTTTTATTGGTGATAAAAGACATCAAAACTTCAAATCTATGATTGAAATACCTGCCTACATTAACTGGATCCAAAGAGCACAATTCTCCAGGTGTCTTGTATTCAATATTTACAATATTTGGATATGCCTCTTGAAGAAATTGAAGTAAATCATCCCAAGCATATTCAGCACAGCTTAAAGTAAGGAACCATGTAGGAGTTCCTAAGTTCCTTAGCACACATTTAAGTTCTCCATGACGAAAGTACCAGTACTCATTAGTACCACACTGACATGGCATGAGATTAATTAGCTGAGATTCTATGACATTATCTTTCTGCTGTACTTTATCCATAAATTCCTTTGTTGAAACATTTTGCAGATGTACACCTGTTTTCAATATATGGTTCACTGCATAGGAAAGTCCAGACAAGTCACTCGTCAAAACAAAAGATGAAACAAATATGGAATACATTGTCGAAATCTTGGATTTTCTGCATACAATCTTGATTTCCGGTATTCAGATGCAGGAATCTGCACTGGTCGGTCATCATATCGTCCTCCTTTTCCTGTTGGAAACAACCGAGGGAAACAACGAGCTTCCAAGCTCTCTTACCATACACTAATTGACTTCCCTTTGCTTCTTTCATTTGGAATAATAGTATTCCCCATCACTTCTTTGGAATGAAGTGGATGAACACTATAATGTTCGTAGATTTCTTCAGTTCAAGACACAACCACGTTTTCAATTTGTCCAGATGACGAGTCACTATCTTATTCTACAGTTATTTCTTCTTCTCCCACATACACATTTTTATAGTATTGATTATTTTTTACCAGATACAACGTTGCCTTTTTCACTTTTCTAACATCCACTAATTCTTGCCAGATTTTCAGACTCTTAGTAGGAACACCATTAACAAGAATAACTAGAGGTTCGTCTTCTACATTTTCAACACTAATTGTTTCAATATTTTTCTTTAAATCCAGAGGCAAATATACAACTCTTCCCTGTAATCCTCCCTGTAAATCTGAAGGAGGCAATTTCCCTGTCTTAGGCTCCATACGAACAATAGCCTGAAATGGATGCACACATTGAATAAGAATAGACTCATAGGTATTTAAATCCATCAGTTCAGAAGAAATATTAACCAACTCAAGATTATTATGCACAGCTCTAGCAGGCATTTTGTTCTTGTCTAATTTGTTATAACAATATTTACAAATATGCTGATCAGAACTCAAATCAAAATAAATCTCTACCCACAAATAAGTTGCAAATTCCTTCCACTAATTATTATTTTCCTTCTCACTTTTTAAATACAGATCAACAGTCCTCGTCTGATTTTTATAATGAGTTCGTCGACAACAAATACAAGAATAATTTGGCCTTTCACCTGAAATCACCTTAAACTTCTTGCTCAAAATATTCTGTACTACAATGTTGTACATTCTCTTCCACAATTCCTTCTATTAATGTATCAATTTCTGCACTGTGTTCCTCAGGACCAAAGTAACTAACCTGAATTTCTTCACAAACATTCATTTCATCTGATACAGATCCACGCAAAAGAGCAGTGTTCAACTGTGCTGGACTTTTTGCATAATACAATCTTCTGACTAATTTCCTCATTTGAGTATGATGTTCTGCTAACATCCTGAAATGGTGAAAAACACTTCGACATACTTTTTTAGAAAGACAAGCCAGAGAATGACCCTGCAAACCAGAATTTTCTCTCACTCTGCAAGGGTCTAGTCCTTGCAACATCTTAATCTTTTGTTTAACACTTTTCTTAGTATAGTTACATAAGAAATTGCATAAAAAATCAATAGATACCTGCCGTACACTACAAATACTACTGCAATTCCAAGTGTACACTGGAGCTTTAGGACGTCTCCCTAAAACTTCATCAGCGAACACCTCTTCTGCATTTCTAGGACCAATTTTCTCTTTCTCAATAGGACAACCATTTCTAACCACATAAGCATGACCACTAGTGTCTACTGCATGCAACAAATCATTACTCTGAAAATAACTCTCTTCATCAAAAAAAGGCTCAGAACTTGAACTATGTTTCCATTCACCCACAAAAACCTCAGAAAAATTACTCTCTCCACTTACTTTTGGCCTTCATTAAATGGATTGGCTTATCTAGTGATCGAACTCTATTAATTACTAAAATAAACAACTTTTTTTTCAATTCTAAAGCTTTCTCAACTATGTTTTCTATACATTTCTTCTTCTTATAAAATGCTGTTTTTCTTTTAAATGTCTACTTCCTTTATCAAATTCGACACAACTCTATTATAAAACGTTCTTTTTCTAATTTCCTGAAATTGATTCTTCCTCCTTTTACCATACAGTGTTTTTGTACAATAGGATTTCTGATCATTTTTCTCTTTTTTCCTTTTAGTTGCAGATACACTATTTCTATTTTTGACATTGTCCACACTACTCGTTATGTTTGATAAGTTCTTCAAAAAAGTCTTCGTTCTCTCTCAGGACTTTTTTTCTTTTTGTTCACACATTGTTGTTTCGGTAAATCTTGTTGATGACTTCTCTTTAAATAATAAGCTTTATTATGTTGTTTCCTCTTTTCACTTTTTGAAGGCATGATGAATTTCTTTCAGTGTTGATAAATAGAATCTGTTATAAAAAATATATATAATAATATTAAAATAAACAAATGAAATATACTATTCTATTTCTCAGTAAACACAATGTAAAATGATTGTGTATAAAAACAACTGTGGCACTGATAACAGAAGTGCATACATACTGTATAAATCTTTCAAGAACTACATCTGAAAGAAGAATACCTTAATGAATTTATCAGTAGTTCAACTTTTTAGCAGCGAATGGATTAGTATATGCTACTAAATGCAATACTAGAACAGTACAAGGGGAAACACATTCTATAACAGCGGAACTGAAGGTATAAAAAAAAAGTTTGCAGGTGCATAGAAGACTGCATGCATAGTGTATAGGGTTTTGAAGCAGTCCGTGGCCTAAAGCCTACTTCAATGCACAAGTACTGGGGTACTGACTAAATAATTTCAGTTCTGTAAGAAGATTGCCTGACTGAAGTTATAAGTGCCGTAGTGTTAGTGCAGTGAATGGATTACCACAGACTGCTAAATTGGTCACTACAGTACTACAAGAACAGTCACAGAGTGTTTGGTGGAAGTATAAGCATACAGAGTGGAGAATTGAAGATATAAAGCACAGGTGTACAGGTTAATAGAAGAATACATATATACTGGATAGGAGTTTGAAAAAGTCCATGACCTAAGGCCTTCTGCACTGCATCAGTATTTGAGTACTGACTAAATGATTACAGTTCTGTAAGGAGAGTACCTGACTAAATTTATAACTACTTGAGTTTTAGTGCACTGAAAACATTATCACAGACTGCTAAATGGGTCACTATAATAGTGCAAGAACAGTCACAGAGTGTTTGTAGGAAGTATAAAGATACGGAATGGGGAATTGAAGATGTTAAACACAAGAGTACACATGGATACAAAAATGCATATATACTGAATAAGGGATTCTAGCAGTTCATCTGCTAAGGCCTACTTCACTACATCAATAGTTGAGTACTGACTAAATGATTATACTTCTGTAAGGAAAGTGCCTGACTAAATTTATAAGTGACTAGCAGCCCGTCCCGACGTTGTCCGGGTGTGAATTACTGCCGGCCAGTAGTATATTGTTTTGTAGGATTTCGATTTGATAGCATTTCATATCTGTGACAGGCCTGTGAAACGCTCACATTCACAGTGCACTGCTGATGCACTTAAGAGTGCGCGTTCAGTAGTGTGTGAACTCAAGTTTCCCTACTTTATTTTTCCTTGCAATATTATATAGCGCGAACTCGACAAACTTGCATGAGCACAATTTACATTACAGAAGAACACATTCATTTGTTGGAGGCACTTGGAGACAAAGCGATTTGCCTGAAATCACAGGATATTGAGCTGATGCCGACATTCGAACGTTGCTCCCCAGCTCTAAAGTTCGCAATTCTAGAACTTGTGGCGGGAGGTGTGTCTAAAAGTGTATGTCAGCGCTGGCCATCAATCAGAGAGACCTGTGCATTTTTCAAATGGGTGGTGAAAAAATATGAGTATGCTGCTGGAGATGTGTGCCACCAATGTACTTACCGGGGGAGGGTAAGCACCCATTATTCCGCAACTTTCTTTCCGCATACCATCACTCCACATACTTTCATTACGAAAGTACAATGACCCTTGCGCCTTTTTGTTGTTTTATTGTGCCACTTTTTTGATGTAATGTTGGCAAAAATAATGCAGCAAATTGCATATGTATTTGCAAAATGAGTCAGGGTTGTGCACTGAAATGTAGTAGTAATATACATGGAATGTGTGCAGTCATTTAACCGTTTTAGAGTAGTAAATGTGTTTTGGAAAAACGCATGATCTCATATTATTTGTCTTGAATCACACTGTGCGTTTTTGTACATTAAGGTATTACACTCGCCCTTTTTTCTATTTTCTCCCTTCTCTCTTCTCATACTTCCCCCTTTCTCCTCGCTACAACCGAGTACCTCCGGACAATTTTAGATGCCGGTCAGAGTGCTGGGCTGATTCTTCTTGACCTCAGCGCAGCCTTTGATACGGTATCCCACGACATCCTTCTCAATCGTCTGGAGACATTCGGAGTCTCTGGCCTTGCTTTAAAGTTCAGTTTTCGAAACACGGCGCCGGGAACCTAAAGAGGGAGAACGGTACCAACGAGGTATACCCGCCTTCAGTTTGGTATCAAACTTGTCAGCGTAACCTGATTACCACTACTACTACTTTTTTCTCCTCCCGGTTACCGCTCGAATTGTAAACAATCAAGATTCATCAAATCACGCAGAAAGTGAATACATACGTTTTTGGAAATCCGAATACAGGATTCCATATATCGCCCCAACCGGGTGCTCTAACTAACGTATTTTCGCCCAACACTTATGAGGCCCTGAAGATTCGCAGTCTGTTCCCTGCGATGAAACACGTGTTGGCCTATGCAAAGGAACAATAAACTGAAATACTACACCAAGAACAGAACGTTTTTTTGAACTGATATATGTCATTTGATGTTGTTTTTATTCTCGAAGTTTTGACTGAAAGTTTTGATGTGCTTAATCAACTTCCACCACCTCAACTGACACCAGTACTACCAAGAATTCATTGACATTGTATAGTGCAGGGGCTCTGTTGTCTTTTGTATATTGTGTGGATCTCCTTGGTCCATCCCGGAGCGGTTGTGAGGGATTACCGCTCGCCTCATTACCTATACTGACTATTTTTTGTTACCTTTACTTTGCGGTCACTCAGGTTGTGCGCCTAGTTATTCTGGAATACCTAAAAAACCTCCTAGCTGTGTCTTGCTTTAAAGTGGTTCCATTCTTTCCTCAAGGACAGATCCTTCCGGGTCTCAGCCCCCCATCCCTATCCAAACCTCATCCCATTGCACAGGGAGTTCCGCAGGGCTCTGCACTAAGCCCATCCCTTTTTAATCTTTACGTGCAACCTCTTGCGGCAGTAGCTAAAGAGTGGGGCCTGACACTGGTGTCGTACGCCGACGACACACAGCTGGCCATCACTCTCACGAAGGCCTTTCCATTCCGGCCTCAAGATTCAGGGACGGTCTTTCTGCAGTAGCCCAATGGATGACGGACAACTGTTTACAGCTCAATGCTGGAAAAACAGAAGTGCTGCTCCTTGGTAAAAACACCAGCCATTGGAATGAGCACTGGTGGCTGTCTTCTCTAGGCACCATTCCACCTCCCAAATCCCTAGTTAAAAATCTAGGAGTTTGGATAGATGCCTCACTTAACTATCAGACCCATACCAAAAAAGTAGCTGCCACCTGTGTTGGCTTGCTGAGGAGTCTCAGCCCCATACTTTGCTTTTTTGATGCTAAGGTCCGCCAACTTATCATTTAAGCAACAATCCTCTCGCGCTTGGACAACACCAATGTCCTCCTCCTAGGCGCCAACAAAGGAGAGATAGCACGACTCCAACGTGTGCAAAACTCTGCGGCAAGAGCCTTAGTCGTCCTTCCTCGCAGATGCACGGCCAGAGCCACTATTCGCAAACTACACTGGCTACCCGTCGACTCCAGAATTAAGTTCAAAACCCTCATCATTACCTTTAAAATCCTTAAACTCGGAAGTCCAACATTGCTACGACCTCTTCTCAATCCTTATGCTCCATCACGCGATCTGCGATCCGCTAACCAGCACCTTTTGAGCGTTCCCCGCACAAAACTCTACCGCATGGGCGGACGCTCCTTTATGGTCTTGGGAGCCAAGCTCTGGAACGCTCTGCCACAAAACATTTGCTCCTTAGAAAGCCTGCCAGCCTTTCGAAAAGCCATTAAGACGCATCTATTCCCCTCCCCCTAGTTCTCCTCTTCCTTCTTTCTTCTCTTAGGCTAGGGTCTGTGGTTTTCTCTAGCGCCGGGACGCCTCTTCACTGGGGCAGCTGTTTTGCGCTTTACCAAAACTATAGAATAGAATAGAATAGAATACACACCAATCTCTTTTTATACTTCCCCTCTCTCCTCACACTCCTCCTCTCTCTCTTCATACTCCTCCCTCTCTCCTCTCACCTTCCTCTTAACAATTCCCCAGTCAGTATACATACACTGCTGCATACACTCTTGGGCAGATAGAACAACAAAAAGGCGCAAGGGGCTTGTAAATCTGCCCAAGAGTGTATGCAGCAATATATGTATACTGACTGGGGAATTCTTAAGAGGGAGGTATGAGGCGAAAGGGAGGAGTAAGAGGAGGGAGTATAAAAAGAAGAGGGAGTATTAAGAGACAGGGGAGACAATGAGGAAAGAAGAGGAATATGAGGAGAAACAGGGGAGTATGAACAGAGACAGGAGGAGTATGACGACAGGGGGAATATGAGGCCAAAAGGGAATATAAGGAGAGAGTGGGAAGTAAGAGGAGACAGGGGAGTGTATCAATCAATCAATCACAGCATTTATGTAGTGTGCTACCCACCCGGAGGGTCTCAAGGCGCTTGGGGAGGAGGGGTCCGCTACTGCTCGAACAGCCAGGTCTTGAGCTGCTTCCTGAAGGCGAGGTGGTCTTGGATCAGGCTGAGGTGAGTCGGGAGGGAGTTCCACGTCTTGGCGGCGAGGTAGGAGAAGGACCTTCCTCATGTGGTGGCTCTTCGGATGCGGGGGACGGCGGCGAGGGCATGGTTGGTTGATCGAAGCTGGTGTGTGGGAGTGTAGATGTTGAGGCGGTTGTTGAGGTATCTTGGGTCTTGGTTGTGTAGGGCTTTGTGTGCGTGGGTGAGTAGTCGGAACGTGATTCTCTTGTTGACCGGGAGCCAGTGCAGGTCTCTCAGGTGTCCAGAGATGTGGCCGTGTCGGGGGATGTCCAGGATGAGTCTTGCTGAGGCATTCTGGATTCGCTGGAGTCTCTTCTGGAGTTTGACAGAGGTTCAGGCGTAGAGGGAGTTGCGGTAGTCCAGTCGGCTGGTGACGAGGGCCTGGGTGACCGTCTTCCTGGTCTCGGTGGGGATCCACCGGAAGATCTTACGTAGCATCCGCAGGATGTTGAAGCATGACGAGGAGACGGCGTTGACTTGTCTGGTCATGGAGAGGGAGGAGTCCAGGATGAAGCCCAGGTTGCGTGCGTGGTCTGTTGGTTTGGGTTTCCCCATATGAAGACAGGGGGTACTATAAGGGGAGAGAGGGGAGAATGAAGATTGCTGCATTATTTTTGCCAACATTACATCAAAAAAGTGACACAATAGAACAAGAAAGAGGCGCAAGGGGCTTGTAAATCTGACCAAGAGTGTATGCAGCAATGTATGTATACTGACTGGGGAATTGTTAAGAGAGAGGTATGAGGAGAAAGGGAGGAGTAAGAGGAGAGAGGAGGGAGTATAAAAAGAAGAGGGAGTATTAAGAGACAGGGGAGACAATGAGGAAAGAGGAGGAATATGAGGAGAAACAGGGGAGTATGAACAGAGACAGGAGGAGTATGACGACAGGGGGAATATGAGGCCAAAAGGGAATATAAGGAGAGAGTGGGAAGTAAGAGGAGACAGGGGAGTGTATCAATCAATCAATCACAGCATTTATATAGCACGCTACTCACCCGGAGGGTCTCAAGGCGCTTGGGGAGGGGGGTTCGCTACTGCTCGAACAGCTGCTTCCTGAAGGCGAGGTGGTCTTGGGTCAGGCGGAGGTGGGTCGGGAGGGAGTTCCACGTCTTGGCGGCGAGGTAGGAGAAGGACCTTCCTCCTGTGGTGGCTCTTCGGATGCGGGGGACGGCGGCGAGGGCGTGGTTGGTTGATCGAAGCTGGCGAGAAGTTAAGGCGGTTGTTGAGGTATCTTGGGCCTTGGTTGTGTAGGGCTTAGTGTGCGTGGGTGAGGAGTTGTAACTTGATTCTCTTGTTGACCGGCAGCCAGTGCAGGTCTCTCAGGTGTCCGGAAATGTGGCCGTGTCGGGGGATGTCAAGGTTGAGTCTTGCTGAGGCGTTCTGGATTCGCTGGAGTCTCTTCTGGAGTTTGACAGTGGTTCCGGCGTAGAGGGAGTTGCGGTAGTCCAGTCGGCTGGTGACGAGGGCCTGGGTGACCGTCTTCCTGGTCTCGGTGGGGATCCACCGGAAGATCTTACGTAGCATCCGCAGGATGTTGAAGCATGACGAGGAGACGGCGTTGACTTGTCTGGTTATGGAGAGGGAGGAGTCCAGGATGAAGCCCAGGTTGCATGCGTGGTCTGTTGGTTTGGGTTTCCCCGTATGAAGACAGGGGGTGCTATAAGGGGAGAGAGGGGAGAATGAAGATTGCTGCATTATTTTTGCCAACATTACATCAAAAAAGTGACACAATAGAACAACAAAGAGGCGCAAGGGGCTTGTAAATCTGCCCAAGAGTGTATGCAGCAATGTATGTATACTGACTGGGGAATTGTTAAGAGAGAGGTATGAGGAGAAAGGGAGGAGTAAGAGGAGAGAGGAGGGAGTATAAAAAGTAGAGTTAGTATTAGGACACAGGGGAGACAATGAGGAAAGAGGAGGAATATGAGGAGAAACAGGGGAGTATGAACACAGAGAGGAAGAGTATGAGGACAAGGGGGGAATATGAGGACAACAAAGATTATAAGGAGAGAGGGTGAAGTAAGAGGAGAGAGGGGGAGTATGAAGACAGGGGAGAGAGGGGATAATGTAGAGAGAGGAGGAATATAAAGAGAGAGGACGGAGTATGAGGGCAGAGAGGGGGACTATGAGGACAGTGGGGAATATGAGGAGAAGGGGGAATATGAGAAGAAAGGGAGGTGTAACAGGACAGAGGGGGCCATATGAGGACAGTGAGGAGTATGAGAACAAGGAGCACTATGAGGAGAGAGAAGTGAGAATAAGGAAAGAGAGGGAATATCAGGAGAGAGGGGACAGTATAAGGAGAGAGAGGGAGACTGTGAGGAGAGAGGAAGGAGAATAAGGAATGTATAATTCCTTAATGTACACAGACACTCAGTGTGATTCTAGACAAAAAATATGAGACCATGCATTTTACCAAAACACATTTACTACTCTAAAACAGTTAAGTTACTGCACACTTTCTATGTATATGCCTACTACATTTCAGTGGACAACCCTTACTCATTTTGCAAATACAAATGCAATTTACTCCATTATTTTTGCCAACATTACATCAAAAAAGTAATACAATGCAACAACATAGAGGCGCAAGGGGCTTATAAATCTGCCCAAGAGTGTATGCAGCAGTGTATGTATACTAACTGGAAAATTTTAGATTTAGAACACAAGCCTAATTCTAAACTAACAACACTATTAGCTACTCTACAACTGAAAAAGTCACTGCACACATTCTACATTTTTTAGTACTGCACTTTATTGCACAAAGGTGACTCACTAAAAACATTAACTTACCAAATGATTTTATCACAGTAGTTATCCAAATGCAGACAAACTCGCAATATGATTCTACAAACTTTAGAAGCATAAACACATGACTCTTACTAAAAAGAAAATGCACCACATACATTTCCTTACAAGTTATCAACTCACCTTTCAAATTGATTTGTAGATTAAGAAGAATGCCAGTCACACAGCAGATATTCTTATACAGAATCTCTCTACTTCAGTGTTTGCAGCAAAACCAAAAAATGGCACATTTTCCCTCTCAATTTACACATATATACATATTAATAACAAATCAAATTGATTCACACATGAATTCAAAACCAAACACACATTTCTATTGGTTGAACATTTGAACCCTTTCCAACTCACTTAACTTTGAACCCTACCCCCAACACATCATGCAAAAGTCAACTGTCCACAGAGGTCAAAAGTTCAGCACAATGTAAAACACTCCTCTTCAATAAATTTAGGCTCTGTAAAAGGTACTTACTTAGAAGTACCAATAAAGAGAAAAGCTCTTATTATAACCAAACAACATCTAAACACATAAGCTTGATAGATATCTGTAAAATATATTTTTTTCTTGCTTAGGTACGCTTATGGGACGACTTACAAACTTTGCACCGTACGTACGTGCATGGAACGTGTACGGTAAATCTACCATTAAAAATAAATAGCCTCTATCTCTAATTTTTATAATCCCCGGGGACCCGATCCCCCGGGGCTCAAATACAACATTGGGGACCATGGGGGTAGCCCCAATGCCCCCATGGTCCCAGCTGGCTCCCCGCGTCCTTCAGAAGCCTGCATTGCTTTTCATCGGAGAGAGCAGCTTACATGCTGCTCTCCCTAACGAAAATGGAAAGCAGTTTGCTATGGTAGGGTGGGAACGGCGAGCCTCCCGCCCTACCATAGCAAACATCATTGTCCCGGGGGTAGGCACCCCGGGACACTGAAGGAGCCGGCCCCCAGGGTCATCAAAGGCTCTAGGAGGGGGGTGGTGCGGCCCCCCTCCCAACATTGAAAAGCCCCGGGGGGTGGTGGTTCCCGGGGCTGTGGGGTCCATAACGGACCAGCCTACTTCAAATATTAGAGCCCTGGGGAGGAGGGGGTCCCTGGGGCGTATGGGAGGGCTTGAGCCCCCCACACAGTTTTTTCCTTTATAAAAAATCTTTAAAAAGAAGCCCCGGGGCTGTGGGAGGGCCGTGAGCACCCCTCATACATATAGTTAAAGCCCTGGGGGTGGTGGTGCCCGGGGCTGGGGGGGCCCCTCTCGGGCCCCCATTATAAATTAAAACATTGCCCCGGGATTGGAGCCCTGGGGGCTAAATTACAATAAAGCTGGGTTTTTTCTTTCTTTTTCACGGCGTACGTGTACCATATGCATAATCTGTGATTTAAAAATAAATAAATAAATAACATTTTGACCTTGAGGATCATTGTGAAGTCCCCTAAGAAGCCCTAGGGGTCCAGGAAGTCCTATAGCAAATAGTAAACTTTTCCTGTCAATCTACACACTCAATCTACACACGTATACAAATAAATAACAAATCACATTTATTCCCTATTAAATCAAAACGAAACACACTTTTCTGTTCCTTGAACTTTTGAACCCTTTCCAACTGACAAAACCTTCAACCATACCCCCATTCTGCTTTCTGCTTGTGACCATAGAAACACTTCAGGGAACAGTTAACTAAACACACAGGTGAAAAGTTCATAAAACAATGTTGCAAATCAAAACAGCAAGTGGGCTTGACTTGTCAATATACCAGCTTATCTTATGTAACGTTCTTTTCTATCCGTTTTTGTTAACCAATAAAAATCAGGCTTTTAAAAAACAGAAACATGCACCCTAGTTTTCAGTGTAGAATGTTCTCAACAACCAATAATGTGTTTTTTTTTTTAAACTGCATGTTATCCACCATTTTAGAAAAATCTTACTTTTCAAATTGCCACTTCATTTACAGAGACCATCTGAGTGCATCCAGACCTCCCTTCAAGATGCTTAGTGTGTGGATTGTGGGACACAGCTATATTTTCTGGAGCCAAAGGTACGCAGAACAGAAAGGAATTCACAAAGACCTAGGTTTACCAAATGTAGACATTAAATGGATTAGACAGAGAGGTTTAAAGTGGCACCAATTGATGCCATTGGTGAAATCCTTTTCACATCTCCAACATCCTGACCTCATAATTGTGCACTGTGGTGGCAATGACCTAGGCACTTTGACTGGGGTAGGTCTTGAAATGCTTATGAAGGACACCTTTGGAGAGCTGATGTCACTTTCCCTCCAAACTGCCTTTGTGTATTCCAACATATGCCATGACAGAAATGGAACTGGTCCAATCAATTTTGTCCACAGATTGAGAAAGCTAGGAAACATGTGAATAAATCTGTTTCTGCTTTTCTCTGAGACTATAGAATGGAGTCCATTTACAACAAAAATCTGCATTTCAATATGCAAGGCATCTATAGGGGAGATGGTGTACATTTTACAGATGAAGGGAACAGAGTCTTCCTCATGAACTTTAGACTCCGCATCAGTACTTACTTGTGTAGGTACTAAAATCTCCCAATAAACACAAGGGCTCTTTTTAGAGCCACCCAACATCTAAACACTTACACTTCATAAATATCTGAAAACAATTTTTCTTTTTCGTACGTATGAGCATGGTACGAGTATGGTAAATCTACCGTAAAAAAACAAATAGCCTCTATCACTAATTTTTATAATCCCCGGGAACCCCATCCCCCGGACCTCAAATACAATGTTGGGGACCGTGGGGGGAGGCCCATTGCCCCCACGGTCCCATCCGGCTCCCCGCATCCTTCGGGAGCCGGCGTGGCTTTTCGTCAGAGAGAGCAGCTTACATGCTGCTCTCGCTAAAGAAAAGCAATCTTCTTTCCTACTTGAAAGAGAGAGCAGGTTAACCTGCTCTCTCTTTCAAATAGGAAAGCAGTTTGCTATGGTAGGGTGGGAACCACGAGGCTCCCGCCCTACCATAGTAAACAGCAGTGTCCGGGGGTAGGCACCTCGGGACACAGCAGGAGCAGGCCCTGGGGGGTGGCAGTCCCCAGGGCCATCAAAGGCTCCAGGATGGGGGCTGTGGCGGTCCCCGGGGTGTGTGGGGGGGCTTGAACACCCCCACATAGGTTTAAAAAAAAAGAAAAGAAGCCCCGGGGGGTGGCGGTCCCCAGGGCTGCGGGGGGGTGTGATCCCCTGCATACATATAGTTCAAGCCCCAGGGGGTGGTGGTCCCTAGGGCTGGGGGGCCCCTCTGGGCCCACCATTATAAATAAAAACATTACGGCCGGGATTTGGCCCCCCCGGGGGCTAATTAACAATTAAGCGGACCTCAGGTTTTTTTTTCCTTTTTTACAAGGTACGGGTACCATACGCGTATAGCGCAATTTAAAAAAAATAATAATAATAATTTTGCCGTAGGGTCCTTGTGGGACTCCCTGACTAGGCCTAGGGGATCAGGGTGTTTCTACCCTTCCCCCTTCACATGTTTTTTGTGGTTCGTTCACTGCTTTCTTGTGCCTCGGTTCTACTGAGGCACAAGATGGCTGCCAACACTTCCTGGTTTGGAGTATTGACACCCAGTTGACAGCCAATCAGCATGCAGCTCGTGCTCGGGAAGGTACGCGTATAGTCCTTGGACAGTACCTTACTGTACTTCATCTATACATATATCTATGATTTTACTTTTGATTTTCTCAGGAACTACTGAACAGATTTACACCATTTAACAAAAAGCGTAATCTGTGAACCGAACTCCTTTGCCAAATTTGGTGTAATTCCGTTTAGCAGTTCGGGCTGTAGCCTCACTTAAAGGTCCCTATGGAAAATTGCATGGGGAAAACACGTTTTGGGACCCCCCTTTTTTCTCGACCCCCGCTTCACAAATCACCCTGAAACTTTTAGGGAAGGAGCTTAGCAGGTCATTGTATTCGTTGACCGGCGCCAAAGTTCTTCCAAATAGAATGTTGCAGATTTCCTATGGAAACTAGGCCCTAACTATAACTACCTACTGGCGACCGCCAGTAGGTAATATATGTATATAAATATATATCCATCTATACTAATATAATAAAGAGAGAGCCCAAACCTTTGACGTGGGTAATCTCAGGAACCACAGCACCAATCACAACACCCAGTACAGTGTTGGAAAGGGCAGTTGCAGCAGAAGGACATAGGCTATGCAGAGGCCCACCATATACATTTAAAAGGTAAAAGAACCGTGCCAGCAAAGCAGTCCCTTGTGGGCGTTGTGCTGTGGGAGTATGCTGGGGGCGTGACAAATGCTGGGGGCGTGTGGTATGTTCCGCCCTTCATGCCATGTCTCATATCATGTGCTAATCCCACCCTGCTCCCTTTAAATACCCCTGCACACCATAATCATAACCCACCCTTACTCCTTAAAATACCCCAACACCCTTAAACACTAACCATCTTAACCCTATAAATATACCCTGTACCCCAAAACCCAAACCTATCCCTAAACCCTAATATCCTGTACCCCAAAACCCAAGCCTAGCCCTGAACCCTATAAATACCCCTGTACCTCAAAACCCAAACCTACCCCTGAACCCTAAAAATACCCCTGTACCCCAAAACCCAAACCTAGCCCTGAACCCTAACAATACCCCTGTGCCCCAAAACCCAAACCTACCCCTGAACCCTAAAATACCCCTGTACCCCAAACTCAAACCTATCCCTGAACCCTTAAAATACCCATGTACACCAAAACCCAAACCTACCCCTGAACCCTAAAAATACCCCTGTACCCCAAAACCCAAACCTAGCCCTGAACCCTAAAAATAACGCTGTACCCCAAATCCCAAACCTACCCCTGAACCCTAAAATACCCCTGTACCCAAAACCCAAACCTAGCCCTGAACCCTATAAATACCCCTGTACCCCAAAACCCAAACCTACCCCTGAACCCTAAAAATTCCCCTATACCCCAAAACCCAAACCTAGCCCTGAACCCTAAAAAATACCCCTGTACCCAAAACCCAAACCTAGCCCTGAACCCTATAAATACCCCTGTACCCCAAAACCCAAACCTACCCCTGAACCCTAAAAATTCCCCTATACCCCAAAACCCAAACCTAGCCCTGAACCCTAAAAAATACCCCTGTACCCCAAAACCCATACCTATCCCTAAACCCTAAAACTACCCCTGTACCCCATAACCCAAAACTATATCTGAACCCTTAAAATACCCAAACACCCCAAAACATATACCTCAGTACCCCAAAACATATACCCCTATACCCATACTTACCTTATCCAAACATAAAAAAACATGCTTTTACCATTCATTCATTTACAACGAATTTCGTTGTAAATGTATGCGTGGTAAAAGCATATAAAATGTAATGCCATGCGTTATAATGGCATTGCGGAGTCATTGTACTTTCGTAATGAAAGTATGCGGAGTGATGGTTTGCGGAAAGAAAGTTGCGGAATAATGGGTGTTTACCCTCACCCGGTAAGTACATTGGTGGCACGGCGGCCCACATCTCCAGCAACATACTCATATTTTTTCACCACCCATTTGAAAAATGTACAGGTCTCTCTCATTGATGGCCAGCACCGACAGACACTTTTAGACACACCTCCCGCCACAAGTTTTAGAATTGCGAACTTTAGAGCTGGGGAGCAACGTTCAAATGTCAGCATCAGCTCAACATCCTGTGATTCCAGGCAAATCGCTTTGTCTCCCCGTGCCTACCACAAATGAATGTGTTCTTCTGTATTGTAAATTGTGCTCATGCAATGTTGTCGAGTTCGCGCTATATAATATTGCAAGGAAAAATAAAGTAGGGAAACTCGATTTCACACACTACTGAACGCGCACTCTTAAGTGCATCAGCAGTACACTGTGAATCGGAGCGTTTCACAGGCCTGTCACAGATAAGAAATGCTATCAAAATGAAATCCTACAAAACAATATACTACTGGCCGGCAGCAATTCACACCCGGACAACGTCGGGATGGGCTGCTAGTATATATATATATATATATATATATATATATATATATATATATATATATATATATATATATATATTACCTACTGGCGGTCGCCAGTAGGTATATATAGTTAGGATTTTTTTGAATAGGGATTTCTGAAAATTCTATGCTGAATAACTTTGGCGTTGATGGACGGAATTGGCTGAAATTTTCAGGAAAATGGCAAATTCTGAGCGTCCCCTGAAAGTTTGGGGGGATTTCGTCAAGCGGGGGCCGAGAAAAAAGGGGGGTCCCAAAACGTGTTTTTAACATTGAGTTTTCCATAGGGCGGTTGGACTCACTTTTAGCTCGAACGGCTGAATGGATTTCCACAAAACTTGGCAAAATTGTAGGGACTGGTAGCCCGATGTGCCTTTGCTATGTCTCAAGATATATACTACAGTGGTTTTTACAAAAATTAACTTTGAAAAATATATATTGGGCTACATTGGGCTATATATATGTTAGAGCCCAAATGTAGCCCAATGTAGCCCAATGTAGCCCAAAGATGGCCACCAGAGACAAAAAAAACAAATGTAGCCCAAATATCAGCCAGATGTAGCCAACTATAGCCCAGTGACAGAATGTCCCAGAGTGTTCTAAAGAACAACTAGAGCGCTAACAGTCTTACTTATCCCAAAAGTATGGCACACCTGAAGCCATCTTGATTGGAATAAAGTGTTAACACTTAAAACATTTAATTTGCAAAGGAACACAATGAGGGGGTTCATTTTGCCATAGAAATTATGATTAGTGCTGAAGAAAGAAAAATTAGGGCTCATTTTGAGTGACTTCTCAAATCCTCTTATATTTCATTAAAAAAATTCTGATATGCAGTCTCCCAAGATGGCCACCAGAGACAAAAGAGCCCATATGTAGCCCAAATATCAGCCAGATGTAGCCCAACTATAGCCCAATGACAGAATGTCCCAGAGTGTTCTAATGAACAACTAGAACGCTAACAGTCTTACTTATGACAAAAGTATGGCACACCTGAAGTCATCTTGATTGGAATAAAGTGGTAACACTTAATACATTTAATTTGAAAAAGAACAAAATGAGGGGTTTCATTTTGCCATAGATATATATATATATTAAGGTCCACAAACTGCCACTTGCAGGGTGCACTCACATTAGGCGTTCATAGGGTCAGGGAAGGTCTTTCACACAGCCTGTTAGTAAAGGGTATTTATTGGCAAGTCACGTGTTGGCACTTCTTTGTTGCAGCAAACCTCTGATGAAGGGCGGAGCCAGAAATGCGTCAGGTGCTGCGGGCGCAGGCTGGGTGAAAGACCTTCCCTGACCCTATGAATGCCTAATGTGAGTGCACCCTGCAAGTGGCAGTTTGTGGACCTTAATCTATTCCGGCCAGCCAGGTCGGGGGGGGCACAGCCGCACAACATGCGGTTCCGTGGCTGTCTTTGGTGATAGCATACAGGACTACCAGGCGAGTGGCAGAATGGGGGAAGCCACCTTTGACACACCCGTGTAAGATAAACTTTATTGAACAAGGAAGTGCTGCCAGCTCACTTGAGTTTGATTTGGACTACCAATCCCAGGATACATTGCTGATACTCACCTGAGTTTGATTGTAAGCAAAAGTAAAGGGTATTTATTGGCAAGTCACGTGTTGGCACTTCTTTGTTGCAGCAAACCTCTGATGAAGGGCGGAGAAAGAAACGCGTCAGGTGCTGCGGGCGCAGGCTGTGTGAAAGACCTTCCCTGACCCTATGAACGCCTAATGTGAGTGCACCCTGCAAGTGGCAGTTTGTGGACCTTAATCTATTCCGGCCAGCCAGGTCGGGGGGGAGCACCGCCGCACAACATGCAGTTCCGTGGCTGTCTTTGGTGATAACATACAGGACTACCAGGCGAGTGGCAGAATGGGGGGAGCCACCTTTGACACACCCGTGTAAGATAAACTTTATTGAACAAGGAAGTGCTGCCAGCTCACTTGAGTTTGATTTGGACTACCAATCCCAGGATACATTGCTGATACTCACCTGAGTTTGATTGTAAGCTAAAGTAAAGGGTATTTATTGGCAAGTCACGTGTTGGCACTTCTTTGTTGCAGCAAACCTCTGATGAAGGGCGGAGCCAGAAACGCGTCAGGTGCTGCGGGCGCAGGCTGTGTGAAAGACTTTCCCTGACCCTATGAACGCCTAATGTTAGTGCACCCTGCAAGTGGCAGTTTGTGGACCTTAATATATATATATATATATATATTACCTACTGGCGTGTCGCCAGTAGGTATATATAGTTAGGATTTTTTCCCTATGGGATTTTTGAAAATTCTATGTCTAATAACTTTGGCGTTTGTGGAGGGAATCGGCTGAAATTTTCAGGAAAATGGCACATTTTGTTTCTGAGCATCCCCTAAAAATTTGGGGGGGTTTCCTCAAGGGGGGCCCGAGAAAAAAGGGGGGTTAATTTCCATAGGGCGGTTGGCCTCACTTTTAGCTCGAACGGCTGAATGGATTTGCACGAAACTTGGCAAAATTGTAGGGACTGTTAGCCCGATGTGCCTTTGCTAGGTCTCAATATATGTGCTCCAGTGGATTTTGAGAAATGAACGTTCAAAACAAGATATATATCTGTAACAGCGCTCCGGGCTGCGCTCCGGTCTGCTTACTTTTCGCGAAACGGAACTTTGCGATGCGAAGCTGATTGGCTCTCCGGTGTCTGTCAACATTCTAAACAGTCCGGAGCGGCCGCCATCTTATCTCTCGGTAGGATCGAGAGAGAAGAAGAGGTGAAAAACGAAGGGGGAATTTAATGAAAGGGGGCAAGGTATACCCCTCTTGACCCCCTAGGAATGTTGTTGGGGTTATTAAAGGGTCCCGTGGGGAAAATAAAAAAAAAATTATTTTTCACGGTAGAAGCGCTTCCCGGGCCGCGAACTGGGCCGCAAACTGGTAGCGAAACGGGAATTCGCCATTTTGTGCTTCGTTTTAATTAAATTACTAGGTATAAGGGGGTGCGGGAGACGTTTCCTAATCCCTTATGTTTTCTGAGGGTGGCTGAGGAGGCTCATATATGTTGATATATGTCTTCCAGCGGCTGTGCGTGCGCCATCTTGTCTCTCGGTAGGATCGAGAGAGAAGAAGAGGTGAAAAACGAAGGGGGAATTTAATGAAAGGGGGCAAGGTATTCCCCTCTTGACCCCCTAGGAATGATGTTGGGGTTATTAAAGGGTCCCGTGGGGAAAAAAAATTGATTTTTCACGGTAGAAGCGCTTCCCGGGCCGCAAACTGGTAGCGAAATGGGAATTCGCCATTTTGTGTTTCGTTTTAATTAAATTACTAGGTATAAGGGGGTGCGGGAGACGTATCCTGATCCCTTATGTTTTCTGAGGGTGGGTGAGGAGGCTCATATATGTTGATACATGTCTTCCAGCGGCTGTGCGTGAGCTTTTTTTTTTTTTTTGCTGCGTGACGTCTGTTTACGTTCGATTCGATGGAAATCAGGAAGTGTTGACCGCCAATTTGTCAGTGCGATAAAATATTTTGTTATAAATGAATCCTTATTGATAAACATTGTCTGCGCCATCTTGCCTTTTTTCCAAAGCCACAATTTTGTCGTGCACGCCAGCCATTTTAGATGCCAGGCCGGTCCCAGGCTATCACCTAGCCCTGCGGATGTAGTTTATGGTCCCAGCTGTAGAGAATCCAGACATGCCAACCCTCCCGATTCAGGCGTGAGACTACTGATTTCAGTGCTAGTCTCCCGCCTCCCGATTTCTGCAAGCAAAAACCTGGGGGCATATTACCAACAACTAGCGATAATTTTTGTCTCTAACTTGTTTAGAGACAAAAATTATCGCCGCACATCGGCGATTTTTATCGCAGATAAACCTTGCTATTAGCAAGGTTTATCGCAAATGCGATAAAAAACGGCCGCAATGCATGAATATCGCTGAAAAGTCAGCGATATTCATGCATTATCGAGCAAATGCTCTTAGCCATGTTATCCACCTCCCATTGGATAACATGGCTAAGAACTGCTCAGGGCAGGTGTTAGCTTTTGGAGATATTCGCGCTTAGCGCGAATATCTCCAAAAGTTGGTAATAGGAGATAGCGATGTTAGGGACTGTTTCCAGTCGCTAACATCTTGGCACGCCCACTTTGCATGTCATTAGTGATAAATATCACTGACATGCAAAGCGGGGCCCAAGATGGTCGCTATCTCCTTTTAGCTGTCACTAACTGGTGTGAGCGACAGCTTGGTAATAGGGAAATAATTTTATCTCCGCTTTCTTGGCTTTTAAAGCCAAAAAAGCGGAGATAAACCCCTTTGATAATATGCCCCACGATTCCTCGGGGGTTTCAGCTGACAGGGCTTGGTATTGTGTTACGTGCTAATTCTTCCAGGAAACGTCAGAGGGTCGATGCAGGGGCTCTAGAAGGGGTGATAAACCATTTAAGCCTCATGAACAAGCGCATGGTCTTTTAAAGATCTGTGAAGTACTCGGGGCGGCGGTGTGTGTGTGCCCTCTTTCAGGAGCGGGCGGGGGGGGGGCACTGCCAGCAACTTGCCAGGCCAGGCAGTGTTCAACACTTGCATCACCCTTTCTCTGCCTGCTATTGCGCTCCATGCTTCGGAAAGGTAAGAAAAAGAACATGCATTTGAGTTTGAAATGTCCGATCCTATAGCAGTACACTTGCAAAGCCCACACATGACAATAACCCGATTCAAGGCCCCATTCACCCGATTTTTTTAAAAATATATAGCACTCCAACAAAGTAGGATTATAAAACTTTATTAACTTTTAAATATAACGAACGCAACAAAAACTGTAAATACATTTAAACATTCTTTGACAAAAAAAAAGCAACAATGGTCAGAAGCTGTCTTTTGTGCGAATAGTCCCAAGGCAGCACAACGTGCTGAGTTCTGGACGGCACCCAGGTGATGTCACCTGGGTGCCGCACTGGTTTTTGGTTTCCTACAATGCAGCTCAGAAAAACAGCGTGGGGCGTCCCGGGTGGTGCGGGGGAGGCCTCGTCAGTAGCGGTCTGTTGTGCGAATAGTCCCAAGGCAGCAGAACGCGCTGAGATGTGGATGGCACCCAGGTGATGTCCAGTAAACTGCCGCACTCGTTTTGGTATCCTACAATGCTGCTCCGAAAATTGGCGTGGGGCGGCCCAGGGGGGGCGTGGGGGAGGCAGCGTGAACCGGCCTCCCCAGGTGGCGGCCATCCAGCTGAGTTGCGCCCGCTCTTGCGGCTACAGCGTCTCGCTCACCATGTAGTTGACTTCTGCCCACTCTTGCAGTGCAGCGATAGGCGGCTGCCACAGGACTCTTAAAATGGCTCTTCGGTTTTGGGCCTGGTCCACTAAAATGGCCCTGGGACACTTTGGAACTCGGACGCTTGACGGCTAGGGCTTGGGCTCCATTCTCGAAAGCGTCCCCTCAGCCGTGAAGATTCTACAAAAGTCTTGGGGCCCTCGACTCCTGCAGGCTTCCGGTGGGGAGCGGCTGCCATGATTGCTCGCGGAATGACCACGAGATGGTGGTGCTCTCATGCTGACGCCAGCTTCAGTCTGAATCATCCAGAAACAAGGTGGGGCTTTCATCGTTTGGGAAAAAAAATGTTCTAAACCAATGAAAAGTGTTATTTTTAGGTCATATGACCAAGCCTTCCATCTTTAGGAAACCAAAAGTAAAATGAACCAATGAAAAGTTTTATAAACAAGTCACATGACCTGTCATGCGGCATAGGGCTACAAAAAGCGTAGAAAATCCGTTGGCACGTGAGGCGGCGTCAGTAGCGGACCGATGTGCGAATAGGCCGAACGCAGCACAACGCGCCGAGATCCGGATGGCACCGAGTTAGTGTCCAGCAAGTTGCTGCACTGGTGTGGCTATCCTACAATGCTGCGCCGAAAGTCGGCGTGGGGCGCACCGTTGGCCTGTGAGGTCGCATCAGTCAGTGGGGGCTGTGCATCTCCCCCAAGATGGAGGCTCCTCGGCTGCAGTGGGGCGCCCCTTAGCGTTTCACTCGCCGTCCAACTGAGTTGCGTCCGCACTTGCAGCTACAGTAGGCCGAAGGCAGCACAACGCGCCGAGATCCGGATGGCACCGAGGTGGTGTCCAGCAAGTTGCCGCACTGGTGTGGCCATCCTACAATGCTGCGCCGAAAGACGGCGTGTCCAGCTGAGTTGCAGTCACTCTTGCGGTACAGTGACTCGAACGCGCCGAGATCCGGATGGCACCGAGGTGGTGTCCAGCAAATTGCAGCACTGGTGTGGCCATCCTACAATGCTGCGCCGAAAGACGGCGTGTCCAGCTGAGTTCCGGTCACTCTTGCGGTACAGTGACTCGAACGCGCCGAGATCCGGATGGCACCGAGGTGGTGTCCAGCAAGTTGCCGCACTGGTGTGGCCATCCTACAATGCTGCGCCGAAAGTCGGCGTGGGGCGCCCCGTTGGCTTATGAGGTGATGTCAGTAGTGGACCGATGTGTGAATAGGTCGGAACCAGCACAAGGCACCAAGATCCGAATGGCAAGTCCTGGATGTTGAGTGCCATAGTTGAGAGTTCTGAGCAGTGCTTGTAAGACTGTCTGAAGCTTATTTGCACCTGCTGCAGCTTCACTATTGCCCTGGTGTGGCCAAAGATCGCACATGACATAGGCGGTCGGCTCCCGAGGTCCGGCGGAACTTTTTCCTTTTCTTTTTTGCTTCTTGTCCCACAATCCGTTTCACCTGAAGACACAACCAGGTCCCTGAATGTGTGCAGGGGGACGTTATTGATTGAATCAAAATGGCGGCTTCACACAAAGCTGACTCAAGCGTTGCTGTTGATGCTATACAGACAAAAATTGGTTTTCAGTTTGTACATTCTTCAGGATTTTTTTTTCCATCCAAGGCTGATTGAGAGTTTGTAGAAAAATGGCTTCAGATTTTCCACATACTACTCTTCAACATTCTTCCTAAATGTAACAATGTGAGACTCACTAGGAGAACGGCTGTTTATCTTTCCTTTCAAAATGCTGCCAACAATATTTTCTGAATGGAAGACATCATCTTGTAGCATAAAGGGCCGAAATGGGTTCTGGTCTGGCCGATGGTTGGTGGAGACATTTTGACTATATCTTGCACCTGCCCGGCTTCGCCCCAAAATGGCGCCGGTATAAATGGGACTCGTAACTGCTTGTTGTGTACTGGTTGAACAACCTTGATATCACGAGATATGAATGCAGTTTTGATGCTCATGGCGGGCGGGGACGAGAATTGATTGAATATTTTGACATCCCTATTGATATTAAGTTCTGATGTGTTATTGATTACTGTAGTATTGAAAGTTCGAATTAACGTCACCCATGGTACTTGCCCGCAAATGTATATCTAGATGATTTTTTTGTAAGTGGCCCTGTCGTAATTTAATTACAAAATATACGTCCACCGATTCCGCAACTGTTAGACACCTTAGGTCTTGCAACCTAATGGCCCGCTCGTTACGTTCCTCTATAATGTAAATGTCTCCTCATCATATACGATTTCAGTTTGCTCCGTGGCCGGCCCACGTGGTTATAGGCCCGTATTTGTATACTGACATTTTCACAATAAAGGTTTTTAAAACAAAACATGGTAGTAGTATTTACATTGGTAAAGTTTTTACTTTTAGTCACTGTTTTCGAATCAGTAAAAGGCAAGTGAAATAAAGCAGTCCAATTACATGACGGATAAAAGGTATAATACGTAGGAACGCAGTAAAGATAAATGGTCAAGGGCAGTTGTGTTTTCCACTCCTGCAACATAAAGTGATCGATAAGAATCTGATAATCAGGCGTATCGGCGACTAAGACAGCAGGCCGAGTCTCTTTTACTCAACGGCCCCGTCATGGAACGAAGAAACGCCCTTTTTCTCGAAAAAGGAATATATTTTACTTGCAGGACAGTTGTAAATTTTCCGAGAAAGTACATTAGCCTGGAATATTATAACATATATGTTTAAAAAAAAAAAGTTCGAAATCAATAAAAAGCGTATTTTTTAGGTCATATGACCAAGCTTTTCATTATTAAAATAACAAAAGTAAAATGAACCAATAAAAAGTTTTATTAACAATTCACATGACCTGTTATGCTTACGTTACGCGCTGCGCGCCGCGCCCCGGATCACTTCCGGGTGCGCTAACGCGGCGTGTCATATAACGCATTACGCGACAACGTAGGTCAAGAATATAGTCAAAATGTCTCCACCAACCAGCGTTCGGAACACAACCCCTTTCAGCAGTCCAAAAAGTTCTGTTAAATGACAACAGAGGGGACAGGCAACAAGAACCATCAGTCAAAGAGGGGAGGGCAAGTTCTTCTCTACCGGGTCATGTTGGGGCGCTACCGGAACTGATCGAATTGGTAGTTTACAGTGTTTCTGGATGTTTCAGACTAAAGCTGGCATCAGCATGAGAGCACTACCATCTCGTAGGTCCGTCGTGACCATTCCACGAGCAAACATGGCAGCCGCTCCCCACCAGAAGCCTGCGGGAGTCGGGGGCCCCCAAGACTTTTGTAGAATCTTCACGGCTGAGGGGACGCTTTCGAGAATGGGACCCAAGCCCTATCAGGGAAGCGTCCGAGTTCCAAGGTGTCCCAGGGCCATTTTAGTGGACCACGCCCAAATCTGAAGAGCCGGCCGCCATTTTGAGAGTCCTGTGGCAGTCGCTTATCGTTGCATCGCAAGAGCGGGAGCAACTCAACTACATGGTGAGCGAGACGCTGTAGTCGCAAGAGCGGGCGGTAAACAGCTGAATGGCGGAAGAGGCACAGTGTAGCAAAAGCGGGCGGAATGGCAACTAAAAAGGTAAAGGGGCGCCCCACTACAGCGTGTCTTCAGGTCAAACGGATTGTGGGACAAGGTCCAGAATAGAAGAGTCATCAAAAGGCAAAAAGTTCCGCCGGACCCCGGGAGCCAGCCGCCTATGTCGGGGGCGATCTCAGGCTACACCAGTGCTATAAGACTTGGGGAGGGGGTCGGAGCCAAGCGTCTTCTCCGAGTCCGTGCCATCACATCGCCCCTCGGGGGCCTCCGTCAAGCGGTTTAGGGAGGTACCATATCACATTGTTTTCAAATGCAGTCAGGTCCACAAACGACCCTCACTTACTTTGAGAATAGTGAAGCTGCAGTAGGTGGAAATACGCTTCAGACAGTGTTACAAGCGCTGCTCAGAACTCTGAACTATGGCACCCAACATCCAGAACTTATGCCATTTGAGAATGGCAGTGACATCGAAGCAACTCAGGGACCAAAACCATTAACGTACTTTCACGTATGAAAATCTTACTTGGGGAGGGGGCAGGAGCGAACCGCCCCCTCCCAGTCCGCGCCACCACACCGTATGTTGAAAATCTGAAGCCATTGTTCTACAAACTCAACCAACCTTGGATGGAAAAATCTAGAAAAATGTACAAACTGAAAACCAGTTTTGGTCTGCATAGCATCAGTAGCAACGCTTGCTATCAGAGTGCATGAGTTTCATGCTCGATCGATTGAGCTAGCCGGATCGGGCAATAAAAAGTATAAAATAGTTATGTAAATAGTTATTTAATAAAATGTTTTACCCTGTTTCTTTGCTGGTGTGTTGTATATATTTTTAATATTTGCATAGGGTTTGTCGTTATTTTGGGCGGGGTGGGTGACGGAGTCGAGCTGTCTTGCAGCCCTCATGGTGTGGAGCTCAGTTCATCTCACTATTTTCGTATTTCTCATGAAGGGTTGTTCCTAATATTTCTATTTTAGCGAGGTCAAAAAGAGATCGAATTAGTGGCCTACTGATTTTGCTCGATTAATTTAATTTTTTTACACGATTTTTCACGATTTTTCACTATCTGCAAAGACTAAACAGAGTATTGCGACTTTGTGCTTGTTTGTAAATAGAGAATGAACCAAAGAGAATCAATTGTAAAACAGTAAATGCTTGGATAACAATCAATCAAATGGAGAGACAAGCAGGCACGATGGATTACAACGGGGGTAAAGGCCTGCGTTAACTACTCTTCACTATCTGCAAAGAGAGAGTACTACTAAGAGAAAAGAGGGGAGAGGGGGGGCAGCGTTCAAAGCACATCAGCGTGCATAAACACGAAAAAGTTTTTACCTATCACGTACTTGACATTTGACAGCTTTTGATATTTGCTATTAAAAAACCATTGAAATTCACAGAAAAAACCATAGGTTTTAGGCCATATATAGTTAGGAATTTGCATTTACAAAACCTTGAAAATTCACTGAAAAAACCATTGGTTATAGACCATATATAGTTAGGGATTAGCCTTTTAAAAACCTTATTTTACTCGCATAAAACCATTGAAATTCCATATATAGTTAGATGCGCTAACTATATATCGCGCACCCGCAATCCACTGCTGATGATGTCACATATTACATCATTCATGACATGGTTAGTGACATCACTGATGACATCTCAAATGACATCACTGATAAAATCACTGATAACATCTCATTTGACATGACTGATCACATCACTGATGATATCATTCATGTGATAATACCATGAACCTCTTCAGACTCTAATATAACCTTAGATACAATCAGTGTAAACAGACAGTCACAGACTGTCACTCATCCATGAAGTTACTCACACACCTAGTCAGTTATGCAAAAAATCAATCACACCTCCATTTTCTCAACTATACAGTTATACACACCTTACTTATTCAAACATATACTAACACATATTTACTCTCTTATACAATCCCTGATACATGTTCACAATGATCCATACAGCCACTCACACATTCACTGGCTCTTATGCACAGTTATTTATATATGTCAACTCTCACATGTACTGTGTTTTACATATGTACTTACTTTGACATGTAGCACTGAGATATCCATTCACTCACTAATACACTCATGCACAGTCAACCGCCCATACAGCTGTTTCCACATGCACTTTTGAACCCATACATATAGTGAATCAACTACTCACACATCTATGTACAGAGTCACACACCTCCCAGCCACCCATACACACACACTCAGTTTCCCATACAAATACTTGGACAACCAATGAATAACCCATACAGTTACTCATATAGCTACTGATCAACATATGCAGCAGTTTGTAGAACAACAGATATAATGATGCACAAATTAAGACAGTTTAGTCACTAACCCATGCACTCAGTGAGACACATTTAATCACTCACTCATACAGTCAGTCATGCACCTACTAAATCCTTCATCCAGACACTTATACATCCACTCATTCTTCAATATGTAAGACATATTTTAACTTTACAGAAACATACAGTCACTGGATGTTGTCATCAGTGATGTCATCAGTGATGTCATTTGAGATGTCATCAGTGATGTCATCAGTGATGTCACTAACCATGTCATGAATGATGTAATATGTGACATCATCAGCAGTGGATTGCGGGTGCGCGATATATAGTTAGCGCATCTAACTATATATGGAATTTCAATGGTTTTATGCGAGTAAAATAAGGTTTTTAAAAGGCTAATCCCTAACTATATATGGTCTATAACCAATGGTTTTTTCAGTGAATATATATATATATATATATATATATATTTATATATATATATATATATATATATATATATATATATATATATATATATATTACCTACTGGCGGTCGCCAGTAGGTATATATAGTTAGGATTTTTTTTTAATAGGGATTTTTGAAAATTCTATGTTGAATAACTTTGAGGTTGATGGACGGAATTGGCTGAAATTTTCAGGAAAATGGCACATTTTGTTTCTGAGCGTCCCCTGGAAGTTTGGGGGGATTTCGTCAAGCAGGGGCCGAGTAAAAAGGGGGGGTCCCAAAACGTGTTTTTCACATTGAGTTTTCCATAGGGCGGTTGGACTCACTTTTAGCTCGAACGGCTGAATGGATTTCCACAAAACTTGGCAAAATTGTAGGGACTGGTAGCCCGATGTGCCTTTGCTATGTCTCAAGATATATGCTCCAGTGGTTTTTACGAAAATTAACTTTGAAAAATATATATTGGGTTACATTGGGCTATATATATGTTAGAGCCCAAATGTAGCCCAATGTATCCCAAAGATGGCCACCAGAGACAGAAAAAAACAAATGTAGCCCAAATATCAGCCAGATGTAGCCCAACTATAGCCCAGTGACAGAATGTCTCAGAGTGTTCTAAAGAACAACTAGAACGCTAACAGTCTTACTTATGACAAAAGTATGGCACACCTGAAGTCATCTTGATTGGAATAAAGTCGTAACACTTAATACATTTAATTTGAAAAGGAACAAAATGAGGGGTTTCATTTTGCCATAGAAATGTTATATATATATATATTCACTGAAAAAACCATAGGTTTCACACCAGTTATAGTTAGGAATTAGCATTTAAAAAACCTATGAAATTCACTGAAAAAACCATAGGTTTCACACCGGTTATAGTTAGGAATTAGCATTTAAAAAACCTATTAAATTCACTGAAAAAACCATAGGTTTCACACCAGTTATAGTTAGCTGGAAATTTTACTGATATAAAACCATTGAAATTCCCACGTTATAGTTAGTCGGACTCACTATAACTTGCGCGTGCAATGCACTGCTGATGACATCACATATTACATCACTCATGACATGGTCAGTGACATCACTCATGACATCACTGATGACACCATCCAGTGAATATGTGTCTTTCTGAAAAATAAATATTAGTGAGTTATGTTTAAATATTTAAATACATATATTAGTGTTTCACTTTGTGTATAAGTGGCTACATGTGTTGATAAGTAGGTACATGCGTATGTATATGGGTTATTTGATATTTTTATTAGTATCAGTATGAGTGTCTATATGGTTTGGTGGGGGTATTACTTAGCACATAGATGCGTGAGTGACTGACTCTTTGTTTGTATGTGTTTTGAAGACAACTGAGAGCCAGCATATGTACAGGACTGTATGGGTGGATGAGTGTCTATATGTGTTTGTTAGTGAGTGAATGACTGTCTCACTAGTGTCTTTATCAGTAACTACATATGTTTTAATCTAGTATATATGAATATTGATATATATAAGTGAGTATATGTGAGAGTAAGAGATTGTATGATTTCCTGTTTAAATAAGTATGTGTTTCTATAAGTGATTGTTTAAGAGAATAAATATGTGTAATTTTCAATAGAAGTAAGGTGGAAGTGTGTGTATAACTCTATATTCAAATAAATGGTTGTTCAATAGTTTATTTGCACGTGTGAATATGTGTGTGAGTAACTTTTGGATGAATGTCGGTGTGTAACAGGATGTATAGGTGTATCTCTTCATATGATGAGTGAGTATATGTATGAGTGACTATATAGAACTGTTGGTGAATGAGTGGATGTGTATATAGATAGTGGAACTGCTTGTTGTAACTGATATAGGTATGTCCAATTTTACAAAATTTCAGTTTCTATTTTTGAATATGTGTCTCAAGGGTTACTTTACACTGAGAGGAGGTCTGTGACTGTGTCACAAGGATGGTGTCATCAGTGATGTCATGAGTGATGTCACTGACCATGTCATGAGTGATGTAATATGTGATGTCATCAGCAGTGCATTGCACGCGCAAGTTATAGTGAGTCCGACTAACTATAACGTGGGAATTTCAATGGTTTTATATCAGTAAAATTTCCAGCTAACTATAACTGGTGTGAAACCTATGGTTTTTTCAGTGAATTTAATAGGTTTTTTAAATGCTAATTCCTAACTATAACCGGTGTGAAACCTATGGTTTTTTCAGTGAATTTCATAGGTTTTTTAAATGCTAATTCCTAACTATAACTGGTGTGAAACCTATGGTTTTTTCAGTGAATTTCATAGGTTTTTTAAATGCTAATTCCTAACTATAACTGGTGTGAAACCTATGGTTTTTTCAGTGAATTTCATAGGTTTTTTTAATGCTAATTCCTAACTTTTTATACAGACTCATACCTATGTGTTTTTTAGTGAATTGCTAAAGTATGTTTTTGTAAAAATGAACACTATAATGTATATTGAGATAATATTTTTAATTTAAAATATTTTTTTTTTATATTTCACTCTGGTGCGCTTCCGGTGCGCGCACCGGTGCGCGTACCGTCAGCGCACTAACAAAAAAAAAGAAAAAAAAAATAATGAAGGAGGGACTGTGTAATAGATAGTAAGACAGATAAAAAGTGTAAAAGGAAGTAACTGAGAAAAGAAAAATGAATAAGGGAGCAAAAGAAAGAAGAAATAGGAAGAAGACTAAAGCAGAGGTTAAGGGAGAATGTAAATGGATGTTGAAAGTAAAAAGAAGGACAGTTAAGTATGAAAATGACAGGTAGTGACGGAATCAGAGGAAAAGAATAGCAGTGATTGAGGGAAAGTAAATATCAGTGAATATAAGTAAAGAGGGGTGAAAGAGGGTACATGTAAGTGAATAAGGGCAACACATGGGGAGTAATAGAGAGAAAGAAGAGAGAGAGTAAAAGAAAGACAAAAGGAAGAACTAACTGAACTACAGTACAATGAGTGTGAAAGAAAAAAAAATGGAGAAAGAGAAAGAGGGTTAGGAAACTAAAGCAGTGGTACTAAGAGAATATGAAAAAGATAAAAAGTGGTGGAAGGAACAGAGGAAATGCAGATAGTTCCTATTAGATTAAGAAGTTGTGAATGAAGTGCAGTAAAGAAACAGCGATGAAAAAAGAGTGTAAATTAGTAAAGAGAGGTAAATAAGGGTGAAAAAGAAAATGAGTGTATAACAATGTGAACACAATATAAATTACACAATGCAAACTACACAATAACTTCTACAATATGTTACATTATTTATTTTTGCTGTTCTCAGAATATATTGAATTCCACTTAAATTAGTGAGTTCAAAGTCTTCATCATATAACAGCGGGAAAAAAAAAACACAATCTAAAAGATTGTGTTTAAAAAAAACCATTCAAACATACATCTCATATATGTACACTAATCTTTGATTCACTTACTTTTCCATGAGGCCAAATAGAAGATAGTGAAGGTCCTTTTGGTGGAAAAAAAGTCTGCTGTTCCTTATAAGTTCCATTTCATCGACTTCCTATGAAAAAAGATCTAAAAACATCATACCATACACAATCCTCACGGCCAATTTGTGTCTGATATATCAGTATTTTTTACTTTGAGATCCACTTAAAGTATCTACATGAGATAAATAATTAAAAAAATTATATTAACTAACTAACTAACTAACTTTTATTAACTATTCCCGTCTTCAAAGGCCAATTCCCTTTACTAAAACTTTGGTTTTAAAAACACTAGATAAGAATTTGTAGAGTCATAAGGCAAACGTTGTTTATAAGTTAAATGAGAATCATTGCAGTAACTCCATCCATTTTCAGATTTTAAGTAGCATGTATAATGTCCTGAGGTGGTCGAAGATCCATCATGATAAATAATAGCTTCAGTTGTAAAGGTCCTTCCAGAAATTGATAACTGAGAAGCCACAAAATTTTTGATAGAAGTTGTCAATTTAGTTCCATCAGGTCTACATCGTTGAAAAACTAAAATGATATACTGCCCATACCTTTGTATAAATAATGTGGACAGCATTGTACAGTTACATTGGGTACACACCATATTATGATTAACCCTGGGCGTAGTTCGCGGAGTCGGACTCCGCGGAGCTACGCGAAGACGTAGTTGCACTCCGTGAACTACGCGTAGCTCCGCAAGCATGCGGAGTTGCTTGCTGGGCCCGTTCGCGCGCCGTTTTTCGTCTTCGGGAGCGCGGTGCGCGTGTTCGGGGCGTTGCCTGCATGCTCGGGATGGCTAGCGCGCTAAATTACCCCAGAGGTTTGTCCCGCCTGCTTGCGTTCCCTTATTTCCTGTTCCGGGTCACAATTAACGTGGTCGCGTTGTGCAAGACATGTTCGGGAACTCATCTTCTCGTTCGCACTACAAAAGTGCGTGATCGCGCTAAATATCGCGCGAACCTACCCATGCGGTCGCGATGGGCGCAGCCATCTTGGATCACACACTCTGGCTATGGTTTTGGGCCTACTTTTGCATCCTGTTAAAATCTCTTTAATCCTTGTCTTTTTACCCACTTTTTCTAACTTTCTTTAGTTCTTACCTATTTCTCTCTGTGCCTAGGTTTATATTTTTCATTTTATTGCTACTTTTACAACTTTTCTATTGCTTTTTATACTTCCTTCTTGTTCTTTTACCTTGCTTCTTCTTTCCCCTACCTTTTTGTCTTGAACTTTTAGTTTTCTTCTACCCTCCACCCAGAACCATGGTCAAGGGCGCCAGCAGCAGCGGCGGCTCAAAGGGCAAGGCGCCAGTGCCCCAAAAAACTAGGCTGCCTTGCGGCAGAATGCGCCCCCAAGGGGTGAGGCCCCGCCAACTTTTTGGGGAGGAGGAGGTGGCTGCCCTGGTTTTCTTTATCCAGCGCTACCTCCCCTTGATGTTGGCAGCAGGTGGCAGGCCCGGCTCCGGCTACCAGCATATTGAGGAGCGTCTCCGGCGGTGGGTGAAGGTGCGTCGGGCAGTCTTCCGCTGCTCCGGTATCCGGCGTACCCACCACCAGCTGACCCACCGTTGGGCAGACATTTTGGACCGGGAGCAGGACCTGTTGGACCTGCTTGGCGTCGAGGTCGTGGGTCTTGGTGAGTGGCTACCCAAAAAAAAAAAGTGTGTGTATAATATATCTCTATAGTAGTATAAGTATTGTTGTTGTATCTTTGCAAATCTTGGCTGAATAAGTAACGCGATGACTGGTGCTCCTAGTTACATTTCCGATGTATTCCGTTATTATATCTACTGTAATTGTATGACACTGGTCTATGCTGCTCTTCTTCATCCTCACTGACTCTTGCGTGTTCAATTTGGCGCTAGCTTTTGCTGTTTATTGGTGTGAGATTTTCTTTATTGTAGAGAACTGAAGTTAGTTAATGCTATTAATAGAGTCTTGTCCTTCCTTTGTCCGTCAGTGAAATAGCCGTTGATGGATAATTGTACGTGTTTGCAATGCATATTGTATCTTTTTTTCACGGCCTTCTCTTCTGCATGAATAATACTCCTCTGGCAATGAATGCAAAAGTTACTTTGTTCTTCTTACCTCAGCCAGGGCCGGATTTAGGCATGTTCAAGCTGTGCAACTGCACAGGGCCACCAAACGCCAGGGGCCACCCCACCAATATATATCCTTAATTTATTAATCCTCAGAGGATGGATACATATTTGCGTGGCGGCCCCTGGCAGGGATTTGGTGCCTCCGGCTCTGTTCCACTTCCAAACACCCTGACTCCCCCCTCTTCACTGGCCTCCGTGCTCCGCCCCGACCTCCTCTTCCGGGCCCCCCACCTACGCTCCCTGGCCAGGAGTCCAGGACCACCATGAGCCTATAGCCGCCCCTGCCTCAGCCCTCCATAGAACTGATGTAGTTTGTTTATTGAGTGGGTAGGGCAGCAGTAGCATTCAGTCAGTAGCAAAACAAAATATGATGCCATGAACGTACAATTCCGTGTTAGTTAGTATGCACAAAGTTAAGCATGTCTCCTCCTTGCGATCTATGCATTTTGCTGGCAAAAAATGAAAAAGAAATGGCTACTTACAGATAATTGATTGATTACCCCATTCTTGAATCTGTGGTGTTGTTCAGGTCTTACTGCCTCTGTGTTACTTAGTAATCTGCAATCAGAATGTTTATGGAACATTTGATTTGTTTTCACCAAGTACACTAGTCAGTGAATCATGCAAGGCAGTAGGCATTTGGTAGACCAATGTTTGTTTCTTTTAATGTTGTAGCAGTGGTTTTTGAAATGCTTGCTGTCTATGTTTCACAGCACTCAATGTTTTCTCTTTCTTTATTATTTCTTACATGAACCACAGAACCCAGGGGCAAGCAGAAGGCTGGGACCGAGTCGGCGGGTGAACTTGATTGTGAACCACAGGCACAGAGCTCCTCTACTGAGGATCCTGCTGCTGTCCCTAGTAAGTCCAACAGTGTTTTCTTTTGGAACAATGATATTTCCCTAACTTTCAAACGGAGCTTTTTTTCCAACCCATTAATGACATTTCACCTAACTGTTTAGTTAAGGTATCAATCTTTTCAAAAAATCTGTGATCGAATAGCGGAAGGCACAGGGTCCACTCCTGTCTTATGCTTTTTCCTCTGTAATGTCTCTTCTTTGGCAATTGACACCAACCAAGTATGCATGCAGATGTTGGTCTACTATTTTGTAAGCGTTAGTAATGAATACCACTACTACTCTTGCGGGTATTCTTCTATGCAGTGACATACATAACTATGTATGCACCCCAAAATTGGATGTTGTTGTTGATAGGCAGGTTGGACCTTACTTACTTACAGTCTTACACCTCAGTCACAGAACTCAGAGGAACCCACAATTCAATGAAAGACAACCTATATGGGCTCAGTCATTGGTCAATTATTCAATTACCCCTTTCCTGAACCCCAATATGAAGATGCCAAATGCTTTTATTACACAATCCATAACCTAAGTAACCCCCTTTTTCTCACTCTCTCGTGTAAGTCTACAAGACAACAGACACTGAAAATATACTTCCGAGTCAATGTGGTACTTCAAAACCTTTATTTTGTTAGAAGTAACTAAGTAAGTAACATCAATGTTTTTAAGTTGTTCTGTCAAATACGTCAAGGGCAGGGCCACCAGAAGAAATCCAGAGTTAAAAAAGGCTCAATAAAAAGTATTCTACATTTGTACAGCTACCAGTGCACGATAGGGAAATGTGGGAAATGTCGGAGACCCCTCACCATTGAACGGATACTGGTTGCATATGCCTCTTGTTGGTAAGCTCTGCAAATCTTTGCTTCGTAGAAGTAAATCTTCTCATCTGCCGAAAGATAATGACAAAAGTGGTGCACGTTAGACAGTATGAAAACATTACATACATTTATTCAACTTTTTAGCTGTCATGCTAAAAAAAAGGTGTAACCTGAGGCTGTAAGGAAACTGGATTCCACAATCCACATTCAAAAAGTAAATACGGGCCTCTATTTTCCAAACTCTTCAGGTGTATGCTTTGAACTATCATGTGGCCTCAAAGGCGTCTTCTCGTACTGCGCAACAAGCTGTGAGGTAGCATGCGCAAAACTGTAGACATGTCATTGATGTACAAAGTAAACTGGTTAGGTTACATGGTTCAGTCTAACTTTCCAAGGACTAGAGTAGCAGTATAGATGAGATGAGCTTGGGTACCATACCATACCAAATAAATGCTGATATGTGTAGTGTGTTACTTACTCTGCTGTACTAGGCAATGTGGACTACTAGTGATTACGTTGTACTTAACTGTTTTGCAGAACTCCGTTCTTGGTGAACAAGTACAATGGGGGCTGTGCATCCATCTAAAAAGGTGTACTTAATGACTTATTTTTATTTTTGCAGAACCGGTACCATCCACCAGTGCCGACGGGGGCAGCGGCGCTGCAACGCCGTCAGCAGAGGCGATCCCGGAGGGTAATGGAGGACCACCAGAGGCACCTACAGCAGCACCGGCAGCAGCGGGGGAGGAGACAACAACGGTGGGCGATGGTAAGTTACATTCAATAGTGATCCGCATTACTTGGTGGGTGGGGAAAACTTCCTCACTGTACTCTGATATTTATAATGAACTTGAAGTTCTACTGGACAATATATGACGCCACTGTTCTCATTACCAAGCTTAGCAAAAGCATTACCACCGGCCAGAATTGATAAAATTAGTTATACATGCCTCTTCTATGTGACTACAACTCAGCTGTGAAAGGTTGGTGGCAGACTAAAAAAGTCTTATCCACAACATTACATGACCGCGATGGATTAACATGAGATTGATTTTAAGTATGATGAAAGGTGCAAGGAAAAAGCTCCAATCATATAATATAGAAGGATACTTTGGAATCAGCAATGCAGGTGTTTGAGAGCAGTTGGATGCGTGGGTTGTTGTGGAAGCATAGAAAGTGGAAAACACAGCTGCCTGCGTGGGTGGGAGACACATCCAATATTGGTGGTTAGTGGATAGTGGATACTAGTGTTGGCAGCGGTGTTTTGGTTAAACACAAAGGCAAGGGAAGGAGGGGATGACTGGATGCATTCCGGGTCGTTGCTGGCGAAACACAAACCACCTAACGTTTGTTGGCGATATAAAGAATGAAAGTCTCTAGAGTAGACATTTACTAGTACTAGCTGGCCACTGTTAATTTAATGTTAGTTTGAGACTGTCACTTTTCCCGGAAGCACAGAGTATATGATATAAAAAAACGAGATATGAAAAAGACAGGTGTTCGTATGTGACCGTTGAAGTACACCCATGCTATGTTACTAGGGCAGGCATAATGCCGTGCCAAAAAGGCAGACAAATGAAGTATATAAGGCGTAGAATGTTCAAGATAGATAAAACAACATTTTAGGTACTCAACTTGCTTGCTATTGCTACTGTACTGTGCCGCCCACTATGTGTTGGATCCATTTTGCGTTCTTTATTTGCTGGGATTTTTGATTACAACAATTCTGTCTCTTTCTTTATGGTTACTCCTTCTAAACCAACGAGGAAGGAGCTGGCAGTCCGGGCCCGTCAGCGGAAACTGCAGGCCATCGTTGAGGCCTACCGCCGGCTGGTGGCTCAGGCCGAGGAGGAGGAGGAGGAGGCGGCGGCAGCAGCTGCTGCCTCTTCCAATGCCCCGGCCCCCAAGCCTGCAGGAGTACGTCGGCGTGCTCAGGCAGCCGCCCGCCGCCAGATTTTCCCCTCATCGTCCACCCCCCCACAACAACATGGCTGCCAATGTAGGTGCCGCCAGTTCCAGCGAAAAATTCTCCTCCGGGTAGCCAGGCTGGAGGCTCAAAGCAGTCAGACTAAAAAACAGATAGAGGAGCGTGTAAAGATCCTGGTGGATCAACACTTAAAAGCCCGCCGGCTATGAGATGGACCCTGTTTGCCCCTTTTTCAATCCTTTTGTTGGTGGGTGGGAATTGGGTGTTGGGTTTTTACTTTTTTTTTACATGACATTGAGCGTGGGAATTTGGTTGGGGTTAGGGGAGGCGGGTAGGGGGACAGCTTGGTGTAGGATTCATATATATTTTATTTTTGTATCATCTTTAGTTATATATATATTACATTATGTTAAAATAAACGAGACAAAGTTATGTTAAAAAGAAAACATTTGAAGTTCATTTGCGTTTCTTGTGGGGTTGGAGGGGGGAGTGTTTCACCAAATAATGTACGTTGTGCAACCTCGCAAGGTTTAATTTGGCCATGCAGGTCGGCGGACAGTGCTTTTTAATAATAAAATATATTGCCCACATCTTTAACATGCAAACAGATAGATGCAGTAAACCCTCACCGAGTTATATTGGTAGTATTAGAAGAACGACCAGTCTGTCTTGCGTTATACCTCACTGCAAACTTATCTTACCTGTGATTGCTGATGAGATGATGATGATTTATCATGAAGTGTGGCACTGCAAGGGCTGCATTTGATTTCCAAGACAATGGCGAAGAATCTGTGGTTCAGAATCAGAACTTCTGTGATAGTAGTAGACAGACCCTGCCAGTAGCGACAAAAAGAAAGAGACAGTCATTTGCGTGACAGACAATGTGGGGGTAGTATAAGTAAGTACAGTACATTGCATGGGTGACCCAATATTGCAACTGCTAAACTGAAACAAAACAATGGTTTTGGGGACTGGAAACAAAGTGCAAGAGAAGATAAGAAGTTCAACTTTACTTGTAGTACTCACGGCAACGTCAAACTTTTCTAAATCATAATGCTTTACACTTTAAACCCAAAAAATTACGCCAATTCATTAGATGCATTCGTTGTTTGATGTTAATGGTAAATTATTTGGCGTTATACACAGAGCTTGAGTTGGGAAGCCGCAGAAGATCCTGGCCATGCCTTGTTGACATTTCACTATTGTTGCTTTGACCACATCTGCCCCAGCAAGCGCGTGATCAAATTGTTGGTGTATATTTAATGTAAGAAACATCACACCTCAATGTAACCACGCAGCCCGGGGGAAGAGGGTTAGGGATTGTTTAATGGATGGGTACGGGGGTTTTGGGAAAGGTTTGAGAAAGAAAAACAGTACGCATGGAGATTGGAGACAACAAAAGCAAAACAATGAAGACGATGATTTATGATGTTGATCAGCTAGCTAATGATTGTAAGCAATGGACGTAAGAAAAGGACACGCTGAATATGATTCTTGATTTCCCGCAATCCAATTGCTTGATGATGAGGATCTGTGGTAAGGATGAGAGTTGATGCTCATACTATAAAGCAGTGGGTGAACCGTGAAAGATGTCCAGCCTGAAAAAGAAAAGGCAAATACAAAAGAATGTGAATGACCTAAACAAATTGTAATACAGTGAAGATAAAAAAAACAATACAAGAGGAGTAGTCGTATGAGAGGACTTTCAGACTGAGGCGGCTTGGATACAATTTGTATAAGTCTACTAGTTGCATATCATTTTTAATGTAGAAGTACAAAAAAAGACAGGAGCCAGCACACAACAACAGGCCCACGACGACACAGGTTTGGCCATTATACAAACTGCATTTCCCTAAAAATTTCAGAGCCACAGAAAGGTGAATGAAATTGAAAAAGCAACCTAGCATTTACAAGATTAATCAACAAAATCAATGCGTCATTCTCAGTCATCAATCATACCACTATTGTACTCTACTACAGCACTGTGCACAAACATGTAGTAGCCTGGGTCTACTGTGCTGTGACTCTTATTTGTATTTATTTATTACCTTGTATTCCACTCCAAGAAACATCGTGCATCAATCAGCTCAGATCCAACCGCCTGACAGCAAAGATATGGTGGTCACCATCATTATCATCAGCAACTCAGTCTGTAGTGAGTGACTACGATAAATTAAGTCCTGACTGCATCTGTAGTAGTAGGAACACAAGGGCGTAAATAATTTCTATTATTAGTAAATAACATGGAAGAATTGGCTATCAGGTGAGTCTGAACTGAAGTTACTAGTATACTTCAACTCCATGCACATTAGCTCAGAGTCAGCCAAAAAATACATCCAATGCAATGCATGGCATCATTCATTTTTATACCTGTTTTGCTCTTCTTCTCTTTCACTGTCAGAAGATTGATCACAGATGCTGCCGAGCCTTTGTAATGCGAGTCATCACAACAAGTTGACTTCAGTTGTGGATGCCTGCTCAAGTTTCTTTTGACACAGAAGAGTCGTCTCTGAATGCCTGCAGACAGAGGTGGTAGCCTTAACAGTAAGACTCAGCAAGGCAGTTATTATGAGTTGCAGACTTCAAATGAAATAGAGGATGGCTGTACTGTAGTCATGTACGGTTCACTTATTATGGAGGGACTGTTAGAGGCTACATTATTGTTATTGTACTATACTCCATCTACAACATCAAATGTATGGCTGCCAAGATGGAATTGTATTGACTTGAGTGGGAGTCAAGAAGATGCAGCAAGACTCTGAGGAGTGCAGTCAACATGGAACATAAATGCACAGGCGTGCAACTCCAGGAGGTAACTAAAAAAGATACAGCGAAAATAAATGCACAGGTGTGCAACTCCAGTAGGTACATTAAAAGAATGAGTGGTGGGGAGGGATTTGGTTGAGCTTTTTATTTTAAGATTAGCAGTTTTGCACCAGAAAGTCATTTTTAATAAGATAATAAATAACACAAATAAAAGAAGGGAAAAAGTCACAATTTAACAGCCTATTGGTCAGGGAAGAGGTGCTCGTCCTCAAACTCTGCGGGTCCGGACAGTAGTAGGTCATGTAACCCAGCAGTGATGAATTCTTCGGGCTCGCTTTCTTCATCCTGCTCTGATTCACGTACAGTATAGTCTGGTGGTATGAAGTGTTGATTCATTTTTATCATTGTCAGCCTCTCGACGCTTTTGGGGGAGAGACTGGTCCTTTTCGATGTCACAATGGCACCAGCAGCACTGAAAACCCGCTCAGAGGCGACACTGGCTACAGGACAAGCCAAATACTTTATCGCCAGCCTGCTCAGCACTGGCCACTGTCTCCTTCTTTCATACCAATAGACCAATGGGCTTTGCTCCATGAACACCTCTGTTGTGTCATCCAGATAGGCCTGAACCATCCGCTCAGTGTTCATTGGTGCTCGGCTTTGCTGCTCCTCTTTCCCCTTTGCAACAGCAACGGACTTACCCATCCCCTTCTGTAGAAAAAAAGCAGTTATGCTTTTGGTTGTGTCTGCTGAATCAGATCGTGTAGGTGCTGCTTTTGGTACTGTTGGTGCCTGCTGGGAAGCGGACGCACCGCTCTCATGCTGTGATGAACTTGCCTGAGTTGCCTCAGGAGGATGGCCTGGAGTACTTTGACTGTCCTGGGCTGGCACTGTCAGGCCTTTAAGTAACAGCCGTTCAGTTTCGAAATCATTAGCTTCCACAGCTATGGAACTTTTGTAATTGGCAACATCCCCATCTGAAAAAGGAATGACTGCGCTACTGCTGACAAACAATTTGTACCGTGGATCCAAGATTGTTGCAGTTATGTAATTTGGATCTGACACAATCATTTTAAGCCTTGCATTTACAGATAAGCGGTTGCGTAAGGCCTTGGCCAAGGTACATGCATCAACTTTTTCTTCGTCACCTCCGTATGTTTCACAGACCTCCTTCAGCTGTTGCTCGAGCATGTACAACAATGGGATGGCTTGGCCCATAGTACAGTCCTCCCTGCTAACTGCACGTGTGAACACCTCAAAAGGTTGTAGCATCTCTGTCAAGCATTTAATGATGTCCCACTGCCACATCTCAACGGTCAGGCTTTTAAGATTAACAGTAGGATCCACTAATCTTCTTGACATTACATAAGCATTCAGTGGTATGTACTGCTCAAAGAGACGCTCAAGCATGAAATAAGTCGAGTTCCAACGTGTTGGGACCTCCTGGATCAGTGCTTTGACTGGCAAATTATGCTCCCGCTGAATGACGCGTAGCAGCTTCCGCGCTTTGAAAGAATGGTTAAAATGCGTGCATATTCTTCTGCAGATGGTCAGTATGGTGCTGACTTGGAGTTCATTTTTCAGAAAGTCTTGCACGACTAAGTTAATGCAGTGTGCCAAACAGGGTACCCTGAAATACTGTCCATCTTTCATTGCCCTCACTACATTACTGCCATTGTCGGTGGCAACAAAACCAATCTTAAGGCCTCTTGGTTTCAGCCATTCAAAGACCTTGCTGTTAAAGTCAGACAAAATGTTGTCAGCAGTATGATTTTTCTCCATACCAAACATGGCTACAGTTGCATGTTTGCGAGTGTCATTGAAAATCCCAGCAACGTCAAGAAGGCCTGATGTTAACTTGTCTTTCACACCTGCAAAAGAGATCCAGTGTGCGGTGATGCACATGTAATCTGCTGTGGCTTCGCGACTGCTCCACATGTCGGTTGTCAGGTGGATACAATGGACAACACTCTGTTGTAAGGCTTTCCCAATCAATCCCAGCACGTCGTGGTGTAGTGCTGGAATAGCAACTCTTGCAAAATAGTAGCGACTGGGAACGTCCCATTTTGGGGCGAGTGTTGCCACTAATTGCCGAAATCCCACTGCCTCAACAAATGAAAATGGGAGAAGGTCCAGTGCCAACATTTTTGCAAGTTTCGCATTGTACAAACGTGCTGTTGGGTGGTTCCGCTCGTACTTTCCCTCCTGCCTAAACATGCCAGTAATGGTAAGCTGCTTGGTAATTCTTTCTGTTCTGCTAGACGGACCACCTTTCAACGCAGAATTTTCACTCCTTGCCCTTGGTGTCTCCGGCTGACTCTGGTGCCACTGAGAAGTTGCTGATGCTGAGGATTTGGACTGCACCACTCCAGTGCTGGCGACAGGGCTCATTTGTGTACCACTCCCAGATAGAAGGTCATCGTCTCCCTCTTCTTCCATGAGTGGACCTTGTAGTACTGTATCCCCACCAACACCAGTGCTTACATTTTTTAAGCTTGCAAGGTGGTTCTCCCACTGAATTAAGTGTGTTTTTTTCAAATGGGTCGTTTGGCCTCCAGTACCATAGTTTGTACCAATCTTACCACGACTACCATTGGTGTGACAAATGGTGCATATAGCAATGTTCTCCTGATGTTGGTGAACCGTAAAAAAATCCCAGACTGGGGAGCTAAACTTTTGTCTCCTGCCATAGGAAGAGGAGGACCCACTTCCAATCCCGGATGAACTGGAGCCTTTTTGTTGAATTTCCCTATGTGACAGTTCAGTACTAGTACTGCCACTACCTCCTTCTGTTGAGGTGGTGCTTGCGCTGGATGTCGCACGCTGCCGGGCCTTCGCTGATGCAAAAATGGGAGCTGGTGTTACTTTGGGCGCTGAGTGTGTAGGAGTTACACGTGCTACCTGCTCATCACTAATCGTAGCCCTTCTGGATAGGGTGAAAATGCTGGTCTCTACATCCTCTGCACCAGGAATAACGCTTGTGATGATGACATTGTCAGTGTCAGACCCGTCTTTATCACCATCAGTATCCTGCTCACCTACATCGAACTCCGGAAGTTCAAGCCTTGCCGGATCCTTCCTTTTTCCAAGCCTGGTCTTAGGATGTCTCTCCTTTGAATGCTCAGTTACTCGTGGTGGACGCCATTCGTTATCAAGGTCATCTGAAGGGATGCTATGCGAAGAACTCGATGCACTGCCACTAACACTGCTTTCCTTTCGTAAATTTAAAGACAGTAGATCACCTCCAGAAGTGGCTTCCTCTTCTTCTTGCTCGGAATGAGGCTCTACTTCCTGAACTGCCCCGACATCGGGAGGAACAACTTCTACTATTGCGTGTGGAGACGGTGGTTGTTGTTCTTGAGGAAGTACTATAGTGTGCTGTGGTTCTCCAACAACTACTATTGTGGGATTTGGTTGTTGTTGTTGAACAACTATTGCGGGCGGTGGTTGTGGTTTTTCAACAACTATTGCGGGAAGTGGTTGTGGTTGTTGAACATCTACTGCTGGCGGCGGTTGTTGAGCACTTTCATCTTGCGTGGATTGTGTGCTACTTTGAGACAGCGATAAGTTAAGTTCAGGCTCAGTATCACTGCTTTGTAACACTAGGCTGGCTACCTCTTTGACCCTCATGTGCTTGGCCCTGGGTTGGTGGCTTGCCCCCGCTAATGCGGATGTGCTGGCCCCAGCTTGCACCACGGACACCGCTGCTGCAGGCGTACGTTTTGGGGGCCCAAAAAAGGTTTGGGGGTCCATACCAGCCTTAAGTGACACTTCCTTCTTCTGTACCTTCTTCTCAGCAACTTTCTTGGTGGTGGAGGACCTGGTACCTGCTCTCTTAGGGCCCATCTTCTTCTGATGTCAGCACACAGCAGCACTCAGTAGCACAAATTGCAGAGATGTGTGGTCAGATGAGTCACACACCACACGTGGCGTACAATTGAAGGACGTCCGTCTGGCAGTTGAACGGGCGATGGATGAAAACAACCCGCACCTCCTCAGTCTTTTTCTGTGCACCTACAAGCAAAGAAGACAGAACACGTCAGTGAAACAAGCAGCAAGCCAGCACATGAACAATTGAAAGACACACAGGCCAATGTATAAAACACAAAAAAGAAGACTAATACTACCAGCACCACAGCTCCCAGCCACATGAAGTCCAGAAAGAACCAATAATAAAGTCAAGCAGGCCTATCATATACCAATATGGACAGAAAAAGGAGGATGCCTGCTACACATGAGTCATGACAGGTTAATGCAAGGAAAATCAAAATACCCCATGGCTAAGAGTTTGTAAAACTTCACTGCAAAAACACATACAAGCCATAAAATTATTACACACACAAAAAAGTTACCTACCCCCCTGCCCAGACAACAAACTTGGAAATGCAATGGCATACACACATGCCGTAATGATGGTAAAAATGAAATAGACCAAATAGAAACAGCTACATAAAGCAGCCCCGCTAACTAGTAACTACCACCTCTGGGACTCTGGCCTACTATCAGATCAGACCAAAAGCAGGGAGGCCAATGATAAATGCACAAAGGAAGTACCTACAAAATGGCCGCCACCACATGGCCTGTCCAGGAAGACAAAACTACAACCAAATAACACAAAAATGAGGACTTTTTTGTAGCACAGGGGACACATTAAACATTTTCGAGGAACTTTTATGCAACTCGGGACATATTGTTCGCGAGAATGCAAAATCGGCGTGTTCGGCAACGCGAATCGAGTGAAAAGTCGTTATCGCGTTCCCGAGCCAGTACATTGAGCGCGCGAACAAGACAAAAAAGGTAAGGTCGCGTTCTCACACGGTGCGACGTTACCAAAACTACCCGAGCTGTATTCCTAGGGTTACCTAATGGCAGGGAGTGACATAATAGCTACACACAAGCAACCCAAAAACTAAAAGTACCACCATTACAAAAAAATGTGAAGCAATCCAAAGCCATACACGGTGTAATTAAAGTTACACCCAGAAAAAATAGTTGATTAACTTGAATGCACCTATGGCTGTGAGTGGTAGTACCTACAAAAGCCTTGGATGGCTATGGCAAAAGAAGAGAACCAGGGAAGGACACAGAAAATGGCCGCCTCCATAGGGCCAGGAGGACAGGGACACCCAAAAACAACATGGAAAGGGGATGCACCCAAAATGGCCTCCACCACATGGCAAAATCAGTCACAAAGGAAGCATACACAAAATGGCCGCCACCACATGGCCTGCCCACCAACAACAACAACAACATAGCAGAATCATCACAAAGGAAGTAAGTACACACAAAATGGCCCTCACCACTACATGAAAAGAAAGAGAGGACAGACAATAAATGCCTATGCCAAAGGGACAATGCTTAGCTTCACAAAATGGACACACCAGACACCACCCCCCAAATTGGTCACCCCAACCATAAACAAGAAATCATTACATAGAGGACAGAAAGGAACTGGGAGTGGCCCATGCTCCAGGAAGACAAAACTACAACCAAATAAGTAAATAACACAAAAATGAGGACTTTTTTGTAGCACAGGGGACACATTAAACATTTTCGAGGAACTTTTATGCAACTCGGGACATATTGTTCGTGAGAATGCAAAATCGGCGTGTTCGGCAACGCGAATCGAGTGAATAGTCGTTATCGCGTTCCCGAGCCAGTACATTGAGCGCGCGAACAAGACAAAAAAGGTAAGGTCGCGTTCTCACACGGTGCGACGGTACCAAAACTACCCGAGCTGTATTCCTAGGGTTACCTAATGGCAGAAATTGACAGACACCCGAAACCTGACATACCCCACACATAAACATAAGATTTTCTAAATCAAACCAGTCCATCCATGATTTCCTAATTAGAGGTACACCAGAAAAACAGTTCATTACTTTTCATGACCCTATGACTAGTACCTCTGGCCTACTGGAAGAGTAGGCCACAAGTTTGGAGGCCTATGGCAAGACCAAAGTGGCTGGGAAACATAAAATGGCCGCCAACAACACATGGCCAGGCCAACCACAGAAAGTTATTACAATGAACTCAAACATGCCTACACACTAACTACATGGAGTACTAGGGTCAGCTATTGGCTTAAAAAAATAAAAAACTTTTTCATTACACAAACAGAAATTCCACAGCAGACATTGCTATTGCATAATGATGACCATAATCCAATGCCAGCCATGATGTTTGTTTACAAACTTGAATAAAAATTTAAACACAGAATTATGATTTTACCCATGGGTACCTCTCTATGTAGCCTGGATGAAATTTAAAAAGAAATACAAGTTGGGACCTCATAAAAGTAGGCACCCATCAATAATTTAAATCAAGGAATAAATACTGTATTTAAAATTTTTTAAATCAAACAAACACAAGTCTACAACATCATACTCACTCATACATTACTGAACTTACTTGAAAAAGAGAATTCAAAATCCAAAAGTCCTCAGTAAGATTAAAAAAAAGCAGTAATGCAGCCAACACACACAGAAAGTGATCCTGCCAGCTCAAAATCCAAATGAAAGTGACCACCTCATGGACAAAGCACTGGGAGGAGCCTGGTGGACAGGAACAGGAAGTTGTAAACTCCAGAGCCCTTCCTCCTTAATATTCAAAAATAGAGTAGAAACAGAAAGAGGACTCCTTCCCCCCAAAAAATACATCCAAAGGTACAACTTTGAGGGGTTTTTCACTTGTTTGCTAACCAAAATGGTAATTTATTATTATGGTTTAACTTTTAACATGCTCGCGAGTTATTCTGTGCAAGATTGCAGGTTCTGCGTGTTCGGCAACTCGATCTTACCAACAAACATACTCGCGCGTCCTTATGGCTTTATCGCGCTTCCAATGACATTATCGCGTTCGCACAGCTGCACGGAAGGGTTTACAAACATGGTGGCAGACGCGACCGGGAAAAAGCGAACGCAGAACCAAGGTAAGCCATTGCCGCGCACGCGATAATGTTATTTAGCGCGCGACAATGTTATTTAGCGCGCGACAATGTTATTTAGCGCGCGACAACTACGCTCCGCACCGGATAGCGGAGTTATCGGCAGCTACGCGAACTCCGCGGAACGCGGAGTTGCCAAAACTCCGCAAACTCCGCAAACGGAGCGTAGTGCTTCGCCCAGGGTTAATTATGATCTGCTGCTTTAACTAGATTTTTAAAAGACACTGATTTACAGTCTGGTAAAGTCAAATATATAAATCTTTCAGTGTCTATTCTAGTAGTACTTGATAAACTACAATTGTGGCAGTCATGCTGCCATTGATAAGAAAGACTGAAAAGATTATCTACATCTACACCTTCATCTTCCAAAACACCAAACATATACATTAAAAATTCCTGACAATCCTGCTGAATGTTCTGTGAAAATTTATCTTGACCAGAACACAAATCTAAAATATTTCGAATTTCTGTTACACTTTCTATTTGTGGTGTACCACTGCTACATTTCTGAAACACAGAATTCAATAAACCACACAATCTTTGATCCCGATTTTCAACAATCTGTTCTTGTAAACTTTTAAGAAAAAAAACAACATTAACCACTACATTAGCATAGCAGTTGACACCAGAACTATTTTCAAACTGAAATCCAACAACATTTGCTCCACAATTCTTTTTCTTCCTGTTTTCAATTACAGTTTTCTCTACTTTTTGTCTTTTTGCAACTACCTCACTACAATTATCCTCATTTCTTCTTTTTCGGCCTACCACACGTTTTTCAAACAGAGGATATTGAGGCAAATGTGGAGCATACTCTCTTCTTAACCTATTGTATTCTTTAACACAATCTAGATCTGCACAAATCTTTGTCTCATCACACGCAATCAAGTACAATCCTGATAAAGTTTTGACTCGAGATAATGCCACATATGCCATACCCTCTTTAAACACAGATCTTCCAATGTTCACCAAAGCACTATCTACACTTAAACCTTGAGATTTATGAATTGTCACCGCATACGCCAAACAAACAGGAAACTGTTTTCGGCGAACATATAAGTCTTTTACAAGTAAAAATCTAGCAGAACAACGACTTATTTGTTGTACTTGTTCAATGCCATCAAATTTTATTTTTAAAAATTCAATTCCATCTCTATTTCTGTAATTCACAAAATCAACAACATAACCCATTGCTCCATTTACCAGACCGCTTTCAACATTTAAATTCCTTCTCAAAATGATACGACAATTTAAACACACATTCAGAGTCTTTTCAAAACCAGCTGTTTTTGAAATACTTTTCTCCAATGAATGCAATTTAGTTTTCAAATTTTCTGACAAAACAATTGTTGCACCCATATGCTCTATTTTATCTATTGCTTCCAGTTTCACAATCTCTTCATTTTCTAAGTCTAACATTTTTTGGTTGAAGATGGAACATTCTTGCAGAGTTGGCATCAAACATATCCCAGATTTCTTCTCAGTCATTTTTTTAAAAATATTCTCTGGAAGAATGTTTTCATTTGGATACAAATTTGAAATTAATCGACTATGCAAAGCTTTTTTCCCTTTCTCAGTCATTTTTCCAATTCTTACATCTTGTAGAATATTTTTATAATCTTCATCCTTGGCCTGTCGCATATTTTGAAGCAGTTCAGCATATTTAAAATTTAGCCATATATTAACATTTCCAATGCTTCCAAGGGACTTCCTGGTATCTTCATGCGTGGGCATTTTAAACACTGGTTGTCCTTTTACTGGAGTCAACTGCAATAGATCTCCAAAAACAATAATGTGTTTTCCTCCAAATAACACATCATAGTCTGTTTTAAGAATTTCTTGCATTCTCAAATGCACAAAAGCAAGCATTAGATTTGAGACCATGCTTACTTCATCTATGATAAGAAGTTTCATTTTCTTCAAGACTCTTGAAACTTCAGAACACGCATCTCCAGATAGCTTGTTGTAATGCAATTTATTATCATGTTCAACTGGCAGCATCAATAAACGATGTAGAGTAATCCCTTTAATGTTATGTGCTGCCAGACCAGTTGGAGCAGTTACAACACAAGACAGTGGTGAATCAGTCCTTTTCTGCAGATAACTTGCAACGGCTTTAATTAGAAAACTTTTTCCTGTCCCCGCTTGTCCACTTACGTACAATCGGACAGGGTCAAATAATATACATGAGCACTCTTTTTTCTCATGTCTGAATCCATGTTCAATCTGCTCTGTGACTTCATCATATATCTTTTTCTGCTCAATGTTTAGTTGCTTTACTAAATCTTCTAAGTTAACTCCATCCTCTTGAGCTTGTTCCATAGCTCTTTCCACCTCATCCATGGCAGTGGCAGCTTCATTTTGGATAATTGGTCCTCCTAGTGGATCCTGGCTCAATGAAGTAGAACTCTGACTATCTTGAGAACTGTTTCTAGCTATCTCTTCAGCAATTGTAGTTTCTTGCTCCATTTCTTCATTCAACATTTGCAGATAATTTAGAAAAATAGGACATTCTATGGTATCCTTAGTTGCATTAAAAGAGTCTTCATAACAGAGAAAATCTCCAAGTAGTTCCTCTTCTGTACGCCATGGCTTAAAGAGTTGCAAAAGAGCTAAATAGTAAAATTCTCTTTTGTCTGGAACTTCACAACTCAATTTTCGATGATTAATCAAATGACCTTTTTTCTGCTTCACTAGACATCCTTCATAGCCAATGAGTGCATATTTTCCATTATTGATATCTTCTGTGATGTTCCTCTTATAACTGTAGTTTTGAAGAACTTCATACAAACATGTGTTCTCAAGGTGAGTACTTCTATTTGGATAGTATGTATCCAACATATTTGTCTTCAAAATATCTGTACTGTTTGGTTCTTTTTCCGCCAAATATTCAATTTCTTGTACAGATTTCAAAACTCGGTTTCGTGTTGCAGCAAGACCAAGACTCACCCAAATGATTGTTCTTGATTTGGCATAGAGACTTGCTGATGATAACCGATCAGAACATTCATATGCTCCAATTTCTCGATGTGACAACATCTTTAGACTGAAACTGTATAATTTCTTGCTTAGACTCTTTTCATGTGGAATGTCCTCCCACATTTCCTTCAATTCTGTCTTTTCTTTTTTCGTGATGTAAGATGTCACATATCGAGCCACAGCAATAGAGTTGTCAGCAACGAACTGAATATCCATGTTAGCATTCCACATGGACAAAATCACTGGGTTGTAATCGTTGATGTACTTAGATTCTTCATTTCTTTTCAAATTATATGTATTTTTGGGAGATTTCCTCGTCACAGTATGTCGTAGAGATGACATCAAATTATTTACTCTTCCCTTAGAAATCACTGGTCGAGGAAATGCAAAACGACATTTCGTGTAGTACTTTTCCTTGTTTTTAAATTTTCGACGACAGTACTTTCCACAACGATGAGATTGAAAACGTAAAACTTGTTGCCTTAAATTGTTTTCTTCAGTAGATTTTTGAACAGCACATGTTGAATACTCTTCAATGAAACTCATCACTGTTTCATCTGAATCTGATCCAAATTTGGGTGCATCTTTAATCCACAACAACATATGTATATGAGGAGCACCTCTCGCTTGATATTCCTTCCTCCAAAAGAAATCCAAAACCTCTCCAAGGGGAGGATTTTTTTTGTTGGTAATAAAAGACATCATAGCTTCAAATCTATGATTAAAATATCTGCAAACATTCACTGGATCTAAAGATCACAGTTCTCCTGGTGTTTTCAATTCTATATTTGGTATGTTTTCATTTGCCTCTCGTAGAAATTGAAGTAAATCGTCCCATGCATACTCAGCACAGCTAAGAGTGAGGAACCATGTAGGAGTTCCTAAGTTTCTTAGCATACATTTCAATTCTCCATGACGACGAAACCAATACTCGTTGGTTCCACGTTGACATGCCATGAGATTGATTAGCTGAGATTCCAAAATACTGTCTTGCAGATTAACTTTCTCCATAAAGTCCCTTGCACAAACATTCTGCAAATGAGGTCCACTTTTTAATATATGATTAACTGCATAAGAAAGCCCAGACAAATCACTTTCAAATAGTAGATGAAATAAATATGGAATGCATTGACGAAACCTTGGATCTTCTGCATATAATCTTAGAGTCCGGTATTCAGCTGCAGGAATTTGAACTGGTCGATCATCATATCGTCCACCACAACCTGTTGGAAATAATTGTGGAAAACAACGAGCTTCCAAACTTTCTTCCCATACACTAATGGGGCTTCCTTTTGCTGCTTTCATTTGAAACAAGTCAATTGCATTTCCCATTACTTCTTTGGAATGCAAAGGATGAACAGTATAGTGTTCATATATTTCTTCAGTTCTAGACACATCAACTTTTTCAATTTGACCAACTGAAGAATCACTATCTTCTTCTATAGCTGTTTCCTCTGCTCCAACACTTACATCTTTGTAGTACTCATTGTTTTTGACCAAATACAACGTTGCCTTCTTGACTTTTTTAACATCCACTAAATCTTGCCAAATTTTCTTACTCTTTGTTGGAACCCCATTAACTAGAATAACTAAAGGATCTTCTTCTACTCTTTCTACACCAATTGTATTAATATTTTTCTTTACATCTAGAGGCAAATAAACAACTCTTCCCTTTAATCCTCTCAGTAAATCTGATGGAGGCAATTTCCCTGTCTTAGGCTCCATGCGTACAATAGCCTGAAAAGGATGGACACATTGAATCAAAATAGATTCATAAGTATTTAGATCCATCAATTCAGAAGGAATATCTATCAACTGAAGATTATTATAAACTGCTCTAGCAGGCATTCTATTTTCATTTAATTTTTTCAAACAATAATTACAAATACGCTGATCCAAACTCAAATCAAAAGAATTCTCCACCAACAAACAACTTACAAAATCCTCCCATTGACTATTATTTTCCAATTCACTTTTTGCATATAAATCAACTAACCTGGTCTGAATTTTATAATGAGTCCGTCGACAACACACACAAGTTAAATTAGGCCTCTCACTTGATTTCACCTTAAACTTGATAATTTCCTCATCAAACTTTTCAAGACTTGAAATTTGTCCATTATCTTCTGCATTACCATCCATTACTATATCTATTTCTACACTGTCCTCTTTGTTCCCAAAATAACAAAACTCAATTTCTTCACAAATAGTCTTCACATCCCCTTCAGATCCATGCAAAAGAGCACTATTTAACTGTTTAAGCTTAAGTGCAGGACTTTTTGCATAATACAACTTCCTCACTAATTTCCTTACGTTATTATGATGCACTGCTAACATCCTAAAATGATGAAAAACACTCCGACAAACTTTTCTAGAAAGACAAGCTAGTGAATGCCCTTGCAAACCTGTGCTTTCTCTCACCCTGCAAGGATCTAACTCTTGCATGATCTTCATTTTTTGTTTGAGACTTTTTTTACTATATGTACGTAAGAAATTTCGAAGCAAATCGATTGATTCCTGTCGCACACTACAAATACTACTGCATTTCCATGTGTACACTGGACCCTTAGTACGTCTCCCTAAAACTTCATCAGCTAACACCTCTTCTGCATCTTTAGATACAAGTTTCTCTTTTTCCATCACACAACTATCTTTCACCTCATATGCACGACCACTGGTGTCAACTGCATGCACCAAATCATTTTCCTGAAAGTAACTCTCCTCATTGAAAAAAGGCTCAGAACTTGAACTATGCATCCATTCACCAGAAAATACTTCACAAAAATTACTCCGATTAATAATTCTTTTCCATCTACTGTTCGATTTGAAAACATCAATTGCCTTATTAAGTATCCTAATTCTATTGATTATTAAAATAAATAATTTTTTCTTAACTTCAAAAGCCTGATCAACAATCTTTTCTACACTTTTCTTTTTCTTGTAAAAAGCAGCTTTTAGTTTACTTTTCTTATCATTTTTTAGCAAATTTAAAACTACCCTATTGCGAAACATTCGCCTACGAATGTCCCTAAAAACATTTACCCTTCTATTGCTATCCATTCTCTTCTCTCCTGCTCCAATGGAAACATTTTTTGTGGGCTTCTCCTTCCTTTTTAGATTTGTTGACTTTTTCTGTATATTCACATTAGCAATATCATTTTTTTTTCTACGACATATGTTGCGAAGAAAATACTTAATTGGCTTACCAGAAGCTTTTCTGGTGTTTTTTGAAGTACTTGTTGAAGAGGATTCCATAAACTCTGTTGTTGATGTTCTCCTTTTCCGTATGTTATTTTTGGAAAGGGGCGACCACTCGGTCCCCCCGAACGTATGGTGGAGTGCCTCGATCCCCCCGGGAAGCCAATTTTGGGCGGGAGGCGTGTCTCGGCTGGTATGCCCGAAGCGGCGTAGCCGGGGCGCGCTTTTTCCCGCCCTAGAGTGGGCTGGCCTAGACACCGACATAGCCAGCCCCGCCCTAGGGGCGGGCAGGGGCGGGTTCTCGCCCGCCCTGAAGACGGATAAAAAGAGACGCAAGACCAGAAGACGTCCTCTTGTTCTTGTGCTCCGAAGCTGCACCTCCTCGCTACACGTGAGCTCGGGACAGAACGAAGAGCCAATTTTGAGCGTTTTGATCCTTTTCTTTGTCTTCTAGATACTTCCTCGGGGAGATGCCCAAGAAAGGCGCGAAGAGAATGACGACCGACCAGATGGTGCGGGCCCTTTGCAAAGAAGTGTCCGACATAAAGAAACGGTTGGCAGAACGGGACGGGGAGGAGGGTACGGGCCCTGCGCCGGCTGGAGGGAGACCTAAGAGGCCGAGAAGGGTTCCAGCCGGTGGAGACGTCCCGGTTCCTTCTGCCCCGCTCGAGGCGCCGACCCCAGTACCGATCGAGGGGAATCCAATCCCTGTTGTCGTCACCCCGACACCCAAGGGAGACATGCCCCCCGAGCTGGCAGCACAGCTAGCAGCATGGTTGGGGGATAGTAGTGATGGCGCCGCGGCTGCCGAGGCACAGGCGCTGATAAAAGGACTTCGTGAGAAAAGGGAGGCGGCTAAAGACAAGCCGCAAGCGGCAGAAGTCGCGTCCGGTTCAGGTAAGCGGCCATTGCCGATTGCAAGGGACGAGTCAGCACCCTCTCGTAGAGAGAGACTGGGACAACATGTGCCTTTGGCTATAAAGGAAAAGATCTGGTCTGGGGAGTATGTGAATATTTTCTCCTTGCTTGTTGACCATTATGATATGGAGCATGTTAAAAGTCAGAAGGACTTAATGCATCCGAGTGTTTGGCGCGCAAAAATGGCCGCCTTTAAGGTGAATGAGACTATTGGCAACTGGGGCAATGCGTGGGGTATTTTCACATCGATTTTGGGGGGACGTAGGCCCGAGTTGCTTCCTGAGTTTCCCGTTTATCAATCACGAATTATGGGGTACTCGACATCGTATCAAGGTAACCATTGGTTTTGTTATGACAACCTGTTCAGGAAAGAGAAGGAACATAACAAGAGTTTGACTTGGGATTGTTACGATTCTATAACATGGGATAAAATGAAAGAATCGGGAATGTTAAGAATGCCATTGGTTGGGAGCAATGTTATTGATTACTCCCGCCAAAATGTGGGGACGCCCTTTCGACCAAGTACGAGCACCGACGACCAGTCGAGGCCCGCAGGCAATACAGGGAGAAAGGGTTTCTGTTTTAATTTTAACAAAGGGAAATGTACCAGGCCTCCGGGATTGTGTAAATTCAAACACGAATGTAGTACGTGTGGGTCGTCCCATCCTGAGTCATCGTGCAGAGCCAGAACGGGTGAGAATGGGGGTAAGGGGGGCGCCAAACAGGTCTAAGCTTGGCCGAGGGGCGCCGTTACCAACCCCGATTGATACCTTGGCAATGATTCCCTGGCTCAGCGAATACCCGGATCGTACTTCTGCCGGGGTGCTGCGGAACGGTTTTTCACATGGTTTCCGCATCCCGGTGGGGGACTTTCAGGGGGTAGGGATGTGCAAAAATCAACTTTCCGTGTTACAACATACATCTGTAGTGCATGAGAAAATTCAGAAAGAGGTTAGCCGGGGACGGGTTGCCGGCCCGTTTAGTGTACCCCCGGTTCCGAATTTTGTTTGTTCTCCGTTAGGGGTGGTCCCCAAGAAGGACCCAGGTGAGTTCCGTTTGATCCATAATCTGTCTGCTCCACATGGTCTTTCGGTGAACAACGCAATTGATCCGGAAGTTTGTTCGGTGCGATACGCATCGTTTGATGAGGCAGTAGCCATCTTGAATCGCCTGGGGCCCGGGACGTTGATGGCGAAATCTGATATCGAGTCAGCGTTCCGGTTGCTCCCGGTACACCCAGACGATCAGCGTCTTTTGGGATTCGGGTTCCAGGGGTCATTGTACATGGATAGGTGTATGCCAATGGGTTGCTCTATATCATGTGCTTATTTTGAGCAATTCAGTACTTTCCTGCAATGGGTGTTTACTAAGAAAACGGGTTTTCGAAATATAATGCACTACCTTGACGACTTTTTGTTCCTGGGCTCCGCCGGAAGTCCCGAATGTGCCCAGGCCTTAGATGAATTCTGTGTGTTGATGGGTCATTTTGGCGTGCCATTGGCACCGGGTAAGACTATGGGTCCCACGACTTGCCTCGAGTTTTTGGGGATCGAGTTGGACTCAAGGGAGGGGTGTTTCCGTTTACCAGCTAGCAAAGTGTTGAAATTCAGGACAGCCCTCCAAGTATGTTTAAATGCACCTAAGGTTACACTGCACCAGTTGCAACAATTAGTGGGAAAGTTGAACTTTGCCTTGAGGGTGATCCCAATGGCTCGCCCGTTTTCCCGCTCGATTGCCCAATCAATGGTTGGCTTAAGAGAGGGGCATCATCGCACGAGATTATCGGCCGAAGTCCGCCAGGACATGCGGATTTGGTTAGCATTTTTGGCGGACTTCAATGGCCGAGTCGTCTGGAACAAGCCAGCCGTGTCCTCCGAAGAGCTTGGGCTATGGACAGATTCAGCAGGAAGTATAGGTTTTGGCGCCATCTTCGGCACAAAATGGTCGGCACAAAAGTGGCCCCTATGGTGGCACGAGAAGGGGCTGACGGGTAATATAGCTTTCCTTGAACTATTTCCCATTCTGGTGGCCCTGAGAACATGGCCAGACGGGTTCAGAGATCATTCTGTCGTGTTCTGGTCCGACAATATGACCGTGGTAGAATGCATCAATAGTCAGGCAGCCCGTTGTAAATTGATTTTGAGGCTGCTCAAAGAAATTGTCTTACTGTGTATGCAACTGAACGTGATATTCAGAGCAAAACATGTCCCAGGGGTGATGAATCAGGCTGCTGATGCACTGTCTCGTTTTCACATGCAGGCTTTCTCGGGTTTTCTTCCTTCAGCGGACCCAGAGCCGGCACCCTTCCCCGAAGCTCTCTGGTCTCTCGGTGCCCCGAACTTCGTCACCTCGTGGGAGAGAGTCTAGCACCCAGGACAAGGAAGGCATATGAAGGGGCGTTTCAGGCCTATTTAGCCTTTTTGGGGGAAGAGAGAGGGGGACTGTGGGGGCAGGAGGAGTGTGTAGTACTTTTTCTGATGTCTTTACGTAGGGCTGGGAAATCGGTGGCTACGGCCCAAAGGCATCGTGCCGCCATTTCCTTTGTTGCCAAGGCCCATGGCATCCAGGACCCGACAGCGTCTTTTACAGTACAAAAAGCGCTGCGTGGGTGGCAACGCCTAGAGGGTCGCAGAGTAGACGTAAGACGACCGATAGGTCTGGATAGGTTGGCCCAGTTACTGGCCTCACTCCCTAACACGTGCTCGTCCCCTTTCGAGACCTGTTTGTTCCGGACTGCATTTACGCTGGCATTTCACGGGGCTATGAGAGTTAGTGAGCTGGTTGCAAGGAACAAACAGGATGTGTCGGGGGGCTTGTGCAGGGAACATGTCCGGATCAGGGGCGATGCGATGATTGTCTCCTTTCTCAAGTCCAAGTCCGACCAAGACGGGAGGGGGGACTGCACGATCATTCGCCGGACCCCCGGATCCTCCATGTGTCCGGTACAGTGCTTAGAAGACTACCTAGCACGAAGGGTGGCATCATGGGGGGGGACATTGTTGAGGCATGCAGACGCCACCCCACTGACGAGGTTTCAGTTTCAGCGGGTGCTTGCAATGGCCATTGCCGCAACGGGCTTGGACCCGGGCGAATTTGGGACCCATTCCTTTCGGATAGGGGCTGCCACTGAAGCTACAGCCAGGGGTCTTAATGTAGAACAAGTAAAACGTGTGGGGCGTTGGTCCTCCAATTGTTATAAGAGGTACGTGCGATTGCACATGTTGTGAAGCTGTAATCATGTACTCACGCCTCTTGTCTTTGTTTGTTTTCAGTTGCGCAAGCCTACGAGGCAGGGCGGACTGTGCAGTCGACCCAACACCAGGCCAGCGGTTGCACATCACCGGCTGTAAGGAAGGAGGTGTGGGTCGTGGGCCACTCATACGTGAGACGGGCCGCGGACGTATTCAAAGCAGGTGACATGATTCACGTACCTGGGGAATACGGGTACAGAGTGTCCTTCTACGGAAGGGGCGGTCTCTGTATTGACCAGTTTCAGGCATTTTTTGAGGGTTTGTTAGAGCGGATGAGGTCACCGCCGTCCATAGTCATAGTGCATTTAGGGGGTAATGATTTGGTCACTACCGGTAGACGACTTCTCCTGGAGGCTATGCTTTCCACGGTAAGTTGGTTAGCAAGGAGAGTTCCGGGGTGCATAATTGCGTGGTCTCATATGATCCCACGAAAAGTATGGCGGGGGGCTATCTCGATCCCTGCTTTAAATCATTCTGTTAGAAAACTGAATAACAAAGTGAGTAGGTTGTTCCGTTCCAAGACATTGCATTCGATCTCGCATAGTTGTATTAATGATGACAGTATGTATCTGGGGGATGGTGTGCATTTGTCGAGGGTGGGGAATGAGTTACTCATAGGAGACTTCTTGGCCTGGTTAAAATCATTAAAACATGACCTTTAGGTAGGAGTTTTGTGGGGGGTCCGGATAGCCGGTCAACTATCCGGACCTGTGGCGGTAAGGTCATGATCGGTGAGCACTAATTGGTAGATCCCTATGAGTGGGCGTCACCCAACACGGATGGGAGCGCTCGGGAGAGGTGGCCATTGGCCCCTCAGTGGGGAGGCGGTCCCGTCTAAGGGCGGGTCGCCGGAAGTAAAGGAAAGGCGGTCAAGGCCCCTTCCTTTGTAGGAGGGGTTACAGCCCCCTCCTGGGGAATTTCCCGGGGCCAGGGTCATCTGCGACGGCAGATGCGGTAAGTTGTGTGGGATGGGGGGAGGTCCACGATACCTTCTAGATACCACACACAAGTCTTCGAACGACCTTTAAATGGCGTCGAGTCTTAAGTGCCCCCGTCAAGTCAAGGGAAATTGTTAGTAGTTGCACTTGAGGTAAGCCTCTGTGCTGTCGCCCCTCACAAGTGGGAGGGGTAAGTCTGGTTAGGGATCTTGACACCGGTTATGACCTTGCCGTTGGCCCTTAAACGTTAGGATGTACAATTTCAGTGTTTCTAGAGAATGTTTTTGTTGGATGCTAGTTCGGCTAGGAGAAACTCTGTATTAGAGAATATGTTAAGGTGAGCCAAACATCGCAATGTGATAATGAAATTGTACATGAAATGAAACGTTTAATGTTTTAATTTTTGTTTTAATAAATACGGCCGGGGGAGGGTCACTCCCTCCCCACATCCAAAAACTTCAAGAACTGTTTCCGGTTTCCCTCCTTTTGGGGATTGTGTTGAGAGGGGGTGGCGGGTATCTCAGCCATATGGAAAGGGGCGACCACTCGGTCCCCCCGAACGTATGGTGGAGTGCCTCGATCCCCCCGGGAAGCCAATTTTGGGCGGGAGGCGTGTCTCGGCTGGTATGCCCGAAGCGGCGTAGCCGGGGCGCGCTTTTTCCCGCCCTAGAGTGGGCTGGCCTAGACACCGACGTAGCCAGCCCCGCCCTAGGGGCGGGCAGGGGCGGGTTCTCGCCCGCCCTGAAGACGGATAAAAAGAGACGCAAGACCAGAAGACGTCCTCTTGTTCTTGTGCTCCGAAGCTGCACCTCCTCGCTACACGTGAGCTCGGGACAGAACGAAGAGCCAATTTTGACCCACCCACCAGCCCCTGAGGACAGCAAGTTGTTGTGCAATAAAGTGAATTTGTAAGTTTGTTTTTCCGTTCCGTTTACAGGCTGTGAAAGTATCAGTTTGTTGTTGATCATAATAAAGTATGGTGAATATTGTGTAGTTTGTTTCGATTAAAATGATTTGATGTAGTGTTGTATTTTTAGCATGTTCCTTCGGTCGTAGCGACCAATGTTTTTTGTAGGTTTGAATAAAAATTGTCGTATTTATTTTTTGGTAGGCGGTAAGGTCATGATCGGTGAGCACTAATTGGTAGATCCCTATGAGTGGGCGTCACCCAACACGGATGGGAGCGCTCGGGAGAGGTGGCCATTGGCCCCTCAGTGGGGAGGCGGTCCCGTCTAAGGGCGGGTCGCCGGAAGTAAAGGAAAGGCGGTCAAGGCCCCTTCCTTTGTAGGAGGGGTTACAGCCCCCTCCTGGGGAATTTCCCGGGGCCAGGGTCATCTGCGACGGCAGATGCGGTAAGTTGTGTGGGATGGGGGGAGGTCCACGATACCTTCTAGATACCACACACAAGTCTTCGAACGACCTTTAAATGGCGTCGAGTCTTAAGTGCCCCCGTCAAGTCAAGGGAAATTGTTAGTAGTTGCACTTGAGGTAAGCCTCTGTGCTGTCGCCCCTCACAAGTGGGAGGGGTAAGTCTGGTTAGGGATCTTGACACCGGTTATGACCTTGCCGTTGGCCCTTAAACGTTAGGATGTACAATTTCAGTGTTTCTAGAGAATGTTTTTGTTGGATGCTAGTTCGGCTAGGAGAAACTCTGTATTAGAGAATATGTTAAGGTGAGCCAAACATCGCAATGTGATAATGAAATTGTACATGAAATGAAACGTTTAATGTTTTAATTTTTGTTTTAATAAATACGGCCGGGGGAGGGTCACTCCCTCCCCACATCCAAAAACTTCAAGAACTGTTTCCGGTTTCCCTCCTTTTGGGGATTGTGTTGAGAGGGGGTGGCGGGTATCTCAGCCATATGATATTTCTTTGCTTTGAAGGCATTTTTGCTTCCTTTTCAGAAGTTGATTTGAATCTGTTGTTCTGTTAAAAAACACATGAAAGACCACTATTAGCAAACAACAAAGTAATGTTAAAAAGCAAACAATATATACAATAAATTGCAACATATTTAAGTTTATACAATAGCAACTCATGGCTTTATTTATAAAGGCCTTGCGCCACCAGTGCGTCACTTTTTACCCATGTTTAAAGTAATGCACCAGCTGCACATGGCAATCATAAATAAGGGCCAAATGCAAATACCAATCAATTGCACCCACAAATCGATTTTTTGAATAACATGTATGAAACACTGCGTAGAACCTAAGTACAATCACTCAATATCATCAAACAAAGTCAGGGTCTGATTTATAAAGGCCTTGCGCCACCAGTGCGTCAGTTATTCCCCATGTTTAAAGTCATGCATCAGCTGCACATGGCAATCATAAATAAGGGCCTAATGCAAATACCAATCAATTGCACCCAAAAATCAATTTTTGAATAACATGTAAGAAACACTGCGCAGAACCTAAGTACAACCACTCAATATCATCAAACAAAGACAGGGCCTCATTTATAAAGGCCTTGCGCCACCAGTGCGTCACTTATTACCCATGTTTAAAGTGATGCATCAGCTGCACATGGCATTCATAAATAAGGGCCAAATGCAAATACCAATCAATTGCACCCAAAAATCGATTTTTGAATAACATGTAAGAAACACTGCACAGAACCTATGTACAACCACTCAATATCATCAAACAAAGTCAGGGCCTTATTTATGAAAGCCTTGCGCCACCAGTGCATCACTTATTACCCATGTTTAAAGTGATGCATCAGCTGCACATGGCATTCATAACTAAGGGCCAAATGGAAATACCAATCAATTGCACCCAAAAATCGATTTTTGAATAACATGTAAGAAACACTGCACAGAACCTATGTACAACCACTCAATATCATCAAACAAAGTCAGGGCCTTATTTATGAAAGCCTTGCGCCACCAGTGCATCACTTATTACCCATGTTTAAAGTGATGCATCAGCTGCACATGGCATTCATAACTAAGGGCCAAATGGAAATACCGATCAATTGCACCCAAAAATCGATTTTTGAATAACATGTAAGAAACACTGCGCAGAACCTATGTACAACCACTCAATATCATGAAACAAAGTCAGGGCCTTATTTATGAAAGCCTTGCGCCACCATTGCGTCACTTATTACCCATGTTTAAAGTCATGCATCAGCTGCACATGGCAATCATAAATAAAAGCCAAATACATATACCAATCAATTGCATCCAAAAATCGATTTTTGAATAACATGTAAGAAACACTGCACAGAACCTAAGTACAACCACTCAATATCATCAAACAAAGTCAGGGTCTCATTTATAAAGGCCTTGCGCCACCAGTGCGTCACTTATTACCCATGTTTAAAGTGATGCATCAGCTGCACATGGCATTCATAAATAAGGGCCAAATGCAAATACCAATCAATTGCACCCAAAAATCGATTTTTGAATAACATGTAAGAAACACTGCGCAGAACCTATGTACAACCACTCAATATCATCACACAAAGTCAGGGCCTTATTTATGAAAGCCTTGCGCCACCAGTGCGTCACTTATTACCCATGTTTAAAGTCATGCATCAGCTGCACATGGCAATCATAAATAAGGGCCAAATACATATACCAATCAATTGCACCCAAAAATCGATTTTTGAATAACATGTAAGAAACACTGCGCAGAACCTAAGTACAACCACTCAATATCATCAAACAAAGTCAGGGTCTGATTTATAAAGGCCTTGCGCCACCAGTGCGTCACTTATTACCCATGTTTAAAGTGATGCATCAGCTGCACATGGCATTCATAAATAAGGGCCAAATGCAAATACCAATCAATTGCACCCAAAAATCGATTTTTGAATAACATGTAAGAAACACTGCACAGAACCTATGTACAACCACTCAATATCATCAAACAAAGTCAAGGCCTGATTTATGAAAGCCTTGCGCCACCAGTGCATCACTTATTACCCATGTTTAAAGTGATGCATCAGCTGCACATGGCATTCATATCTAAGGGCCAAATGGAAATACCGATCAATTGCACCCAAAAATCGATTTTTGAATAACATGTAAGAAACACTGCGCAGAACCTATGTACAACCACTCAATATCATGAAACAAAGTCAGGGCCTTATTTATGAAAGCCTTGCGCCACCAGTGCGTCACTTATTACCCATGTTTAAAGTCATGCATCAGCTGCACATGGCAATCATAAATAAGGGCCAAATACATATACCAATCAATTGCACCCAAAAATCGATTTTTGAATAACATGTAAGAAACACTGCGCAGAACCTAAGTACAACCACTCAATATCATCAAACAAAGTCAGGGTCTGATTTATAAAGGCCTTGCGCCACCAGTGCATCACTTATTACCCATGTTTAAAGTGATGCATCAGCTGCACATGGCATTCATAAATAAGGGCCAAATGCAAATACCAATCAATTGCACCCAAAAATCGATTTTTGAATAACATGTAAGAAACACTGCGCAGAACCTATGTACAACCACTCAATATCATCAAACAAAGTCAGGGCCTCATTTATAAAGGCCTTGCGCCACCAGTGCATCACTTATTACCCATGTTTAAAGTCATGCATCAGCTGCACATGGCATTCATAAATAAGGGCCAAATGCAAATACCAATCAATTGCACCCAAAAATCGATTTTTGAATAACATGTAAGAAACACTGCACAGAACCTATGTACAACCACTCAATATCATCAAACAAAGTCAGGGCCTTATTTAAGAAAGCCTTGCGCCACCAGTGCATCACTTATTACCCATGTTTAAAGTCATGCATCAGCTGCACATGGCATTCATAACTAAGGGCCAAATGGAAATACTGATCAATTGCACCCAAAAATCGATTTTTGAATAACATGTAAGAAACACTGCGCAGAACCTATGTACAACCACTCAATATCATGAAACAAAGTCAGGGCCTTATTTATGAAAGCCTTGCGCCACCAGTGCGTCACTTATTACCATGTTTAAAGTCATGCATCAGCTGCACATGGCAATCATAAATAAAAGCCAAATACATATACCAATCAATTGCATCCAAAAATCGATTTTTGAATAACATGTAAGAAACACTGCGCAGGACTTATATACTAACATACAATTTCACTTCTAAAACATAACTATCTGCTTCCAAATATTCTCCATAGAGCAAATAAATCTCTATCTAAATTAAATGAATCATTACTTACCTTTACAAATGCTTTTGGAGATTGAAAACAGTGTCAGACACACACACCAATTTTTCTTTAGCAGAGTAAAAGGTGTGCTCTCAATACACTGAAACCAAGACTGGCATAGAAAATCTCTATCTTTGTACACATATGCCTTAATTCAACCAATGAAAACTCTTCCCTCACTATTTTCAAACCAACACCCATCCCCCTCTCAAACCTTTCTATCTGTTACCATAGCAACTCCCTCCTAACTGAACTGTAAGGTTCAAAAGTTTATCTTACAATGTTGCAAATTCACTCAGCAAGGATGTTTGACCTCTCAATACAGCAGCCTATACAGGGTATTTTTGCTTTTGGTGACTTTTTTTAAACCATTCAAATTGCTTCTTTCACACAACATAACCATGCACCCTAACTTTCAGTTTTCAACTATCTGAATCCACCAATCATTGCTTGTGACTCAAGAGCAGAGAAACTCCACAATTATTTTTTTGTAAACTCCTACTGTTCCAACTGCCATTTCATTCCCACACTTCATCTGACTGGACCACAACCTTCTCACATCATGTACTCTGTTTGGATTATTGGACATAGCTACATCCACTGGGCTCAAAGGTATGCAGCTAGCAGAAATTTTCATAACCTTGATTTATCAAATGTGGAAATCAAGTTGATTGGCCACAGAGGATTAAAATGTCACCAATTGATACCATTGGTGAAAACCTTTTTGCATCTGCCAGAACCTGACCTTATAATTGTGCACTGTGGTGGAAACGATCTAGGCACATTGACTGGGGTAGGTCTGGAAATGCTTTTAAAGGACACCTTTCATCAATTGATGATACTTTTTCCCCACACTGCCTTGGTATATTCCAATATATGCCAAAGACAGAAATGGAACTGGTCCAACCAATTTTGTCCACAATTTGAGAAAGCACGGAAACATGTGAATAAATCTGTTTCTGCTTACATGAGAGACTATGGAATGGGTTCAATATACAATAATAACTTGCGTTACAACATGTAAGACATCTACAGAGGAGATGGAGTGCACTTCTCAGATGAGGGGAATAGAATATTCCTCCTGAATTTAAGAATGTGTATTGGAACCTACTTGTAGGTACCTAAATCAACCACAGAACCCAAAAGCTCTTTTCAGAGCTACCCTACCTCTGATCATTCAAAGCGTTTATTTTTTTCTAACTTTTTTCACTATTTTTCACCAAAGTACGCTTTCCGGTACGCGCACCGGTGCGCGTACCGGACGCTACCCCCGCGAAAAATATTACAATTTTTTTTTGCTTTTTACCTTTATGAGCCTCCTAAGACCCCCTCAGAAAACCTAGAGGGTCAAGAAGTCTCTACTGTGCCCCCTTCTAGCCATACCGAACATTGATTGCCCTCCATCTTGTGTCTCGATTGTACCGAAACACAAAATGGATGACTCCCGTTACGCTGCCGGTGCGCGTACTGGAGCGCGCACCAGTAAGCGCAAAATAAAAAAAGGTGGGAAAATAATTTACGGAAAACCCAATGGATACACTTTCATCAAATATAGAATACGCCCTACTACATAGCAGTCCCTACCATTTGCCCAAATTTGGTGAAATTCCATTGAGACATTTAGGCTACAGGCCTGTCTAAATATCCTGAGGTAAATTACATGACAAAAACACACTTGTAATGTTAGAATTTACAACCAATTAAAAAGTTTCTTTCATTTTCTACGATTATTTCCTGACGTTTGATTGGTTAAGTACAAGAATATATATAAAAGAAGAGAGGGAAACACAGCCATTTTGACTACTGCTTCCAGAAGTACATTTGAAAACAAATATCACTGACAACTTCAACTGATTTCTCTAAGGTAAGTTCTAATTATGGAAGTATATTGTACACTTTAAGTTAATTTCTGAAAAAATATTCTGTTAGTTATATGCTATCCCTCTTTAATAGTTAGAGATAGAGATAGACTTCTCTGTAATAGTTATGGATTGAGTTAGGCTTCTCTGGTATACAGTACCCTAACTCTACTAATATAGTTAATTTGTATGCAATTTTCAGAAAGAAAATGGAAGGAGAAAATCAGGCAAATGATACTTCAATCAAAGTAAAGGTGGAAAAACCAGAAGATCAAAAAAAAGAAGTTGATTTCATGGATGACTCTTTGGATGAACAGTTTATTGAATGTTTGGAACAAATGGAATCATGTACTAATAATTATGAAGAAATTCCGGACAATATTATGTTAGAAATTTTATTAAATTATGAAAAAGAATCAGAGGAATAAATTTATATTTAATAATTTCAAATTGTTTGAGACAATAATCATTTTTATATGGAATTCATAAAGTATTACCAAAAATGTTTAAAATATAAAGTGAGACTTATAGTATACTGTTCAACTATTTTTCTGTTACATAGTAAGTTTACTCATAGTTACTACCTTTCTCACACTATATTATCTCCTATGTATATTTTACACCTCTTTTTCATAAGGGAGCAGGATAGACTACTCATGATCCCCTAGAAATTCTCAGGGAGTGCTTAAAAGATCTGTTTCTGCTTTCCAGACAGACTATGTTATAACTTCCATATACCACAAGAAATACAATAACAACATGCAAGATATCTACAGAGGAGATGGTGTACATTAAATTAAAGTCTCTGCATTGGTACCTACATGTAGGTACTTACATAAAATAAAAAAAAACAATTAATAAACATACAATTTTTTAAAGTGATTATTTTTCCATAGTACCCTCCTTGGAGCGCTTCCCGGTGCGCTCCCCGGTGCGCGTACCGGGCGCTTCCCCCGCGAAAAACGCAAAAAAAAAATTTTTTTTGAGGCCCCGCGGGGCCCTTTAATGGCCCCCATATCAAACCTAGGGGGTCAGGGGGGGTCTACCCTGCCCCCTTATGCTCAATTCCACCCTTTGTTTTTGCCACCTCTTATGACTAGATTTTACCGATAGACAAGATGGCGGCCGCTCCGGACTGTTTAGAATGTTTACAGACAACTGAGAGCCAATCAGCTTTCTGCGCGCAAGTCGCGTGTCGCGCCCGGTGCGCGTACCGGTGCGCTCACCGGTGAGCGGCTACAGATATATATATTTTTTTGAACGTTAATTTCTCAAAATCCACTGAAGCACATATCTTGAGACATAGCAAAGGCACATCGGGCTACCAGTCCCTACAATTTTGCCAAGTTTGGTGGAAATCCATTCAGCCGTTCGGGCTAAAAGTGAAATCGACCGCCCTAAGGAAATTAACATGGGGAAAACGCGTTTTGGGACCCCCCTTTTATCTCAGCCCCCGCTTGACGAATCCCCCCCAAACTTTCAGGGAAGGACCGGAACGCCGCGAGGCCATTTTCAGGAACTTTTCAGGCAGATTCGTCAACCAGCGCAAAAGTTATTCCAAATAGAATTTTGAGATTTAACATTGAAAAAAATCCTAACTATAACTACCTACTGGCGACCGCCAGTAGGTAATATATATATATATATATATATATATATATATATATATATATATATATATATATATATATATATATATATATATATATAGTAGGTATATATAGTTAGGATTTTTTTGAATAGGGATTTCTGAAAATTCTATGTTGAATAACTTTGGCGTTGATGGACGGAATTGGCTGAAATTTTCAGGAAAATGGCACATTTTGTTTTCAAGCATCTCCTTAAAGTTTGGGGGGGTTTCGTCAAGAGGGGGCCGAGAGAACAAGGGGGTCCCAAAACATGTTTTTAACATTGAGTTTTCCATAGGGCGGTTGGACTCACTTTTAGCTCGAACGGCGGAATGGATTTCTATGAAACTTGGCAAAATTGTAGAGACTGTTTGCCCGATGTGCCTTTGCTAGGTCCCAAGATATGTGCTCCAGTGGATTTTGAGAAATTAACGTTCATAAAAATATATAAATCTGTGACCACGTCCCGGTTAGAGCCCCGGTTCGCGTACCAGACGTGTAACGGAACTTCGCGAGGAGAAGCGGATTGACTCTCCGGTGACTGTCAACATTCTAAACAGTCCGGAGCGGCCGCCATCTTGCCTCTCGGTAGGATCGAGAGACAAGAGGTGGAAATAAATGAAGGGGGAAATGAATGAAAGGGGGCAAGGTAGACCCCTCCTGACCCCCTAGGATTGATGTGGGGGCTATTAAAGGGACCCTCGGGGCAAAAAAATAAAATACATTTTTTTTCGATTTTTCGCGGTGGAAGCGCTACCCGGTACGCGAACCGGGTAGCTCACCGGTAGCGTAACGGGAGTCCGCCATCTTGTGTTTCAGACAAATTTAGTCACAAGATAGAGGATAAACAATGTTGGGAATGGGTATAAGGGGGCACGGGAGACATATCCTGACCCCCTAGGTTTTCTGAGGGTGGCTGAGGAGGCCCATATATGTAAAAAAAAACCCCTTTTTTTTTTCAAATTTTCGCACGATTAGCGCCCGGTCCGCGCACCGGGTAGCATTCCGGAAAGCGTAACAAGGGGAGAACCAAGGGAAATAGTTAAATAATATTTTAGAGTGCTTTGAGGTAAGGTAGCTCTGAATAGAGCTGTTCTGTTGTGTGGGTGATGTAAGTACCAACATGTAGGTACCAATGAAGAGTCTAAAATTCAATGTACACCGTCTCCTCTGTAGATATTTTGTATGTTCTAATATGGGTTATTTAAATGTAAATGTGTGGAAAAGCACTTCATGCTTTAAAGCAATTGTATTTTTGAACTGATTGTTCTTTCCTCTTAGTCCTCCTCTTTGGTTTTTTTCCCCACACTCTTCTTCAGCATGATAGTTGATAAATTCGTTCCCTCAAAAAATGTATATACATAAACAAATTATATTAAATACATATAAAATATATTTTTCCTTTAAAAGAAGAATACATTTTACAGCTTTTGATATTTGCTATTAAAAAACCATTGAAATTCACTGAAAAAACCATAGGTTATAGACCATATATAGTTAGGAATTAGCATTTACAAAACCTCGAAAATTCACTGAAAAAACCATAGGTTATAGACCATATATAGTTAGGAATTAGCATTTACAAAACCTTATTTTACTCACACAAAACCATTGAAATTCGCATATATAGTTAGTTGCACTAACTATATATAGTGCACCCGCAATCCACTGCTGATCATGTCACATATTACATCATTCATGACATGGTCAGTGACATCACTGATGACATGACTGATGACATCTCAAGTGA